>NW_026919433.1:0-15605 GCF_032062105.1 Saccostrea cuccullata
CTTTGCCGCAAATGTTAACTATGGGGCTCTAAACATGTTAAAAAATGGCATTTTTCGAACTTTAAGACATGTTGCCATGGTAACTATAACACATAGCAACCAATTTTTGCCTGATTTCAGTTTAGGGTATCAATGACTTTTATCATAGAGAGTTTGGAGAAATTCTGAGACTATGCGTGCCACAGCTCCTATATAAAATTTCAAATCATTACAGAGAATGGCTCTTAACAAACAAATTGTACAAACGATTTATTAAATTGTACATTGTTAAAATGGCACGAATATGCCGTCGTTGTAATAGTTGACTACACTAATAAAAATACATAAAATAGGGCATCGGTTTTTGATTTCGTGTTGCCATTGTTACTAAAAGTAGAAATTTTTGTAAAATGTTTTTAAAATGCTACTCCTCCTACAGTTTTCGTCTGATATCAATATTACTTGGCACACAAGTAGATTACACAAGATACATAAATTAGTGCATTGGATTTTGATTTCGAAGAACGGTGTTGCCTCTGTTACTTAATATAGAATTTTTTGCACTAAATTTTATTTATAAATGTATTTTTAATGGGGTTTATCAAATATGGATAAACCTGGTTATTTCGTGCAGCTTAGTTTTTTACATATACTAAGATCGATAACTCCTAATCATTACATTCATAATTCATCGGGCTCGGTGCTCAAAAATATTTGTTGAATGCGCATGTCTTCTAGAACATTCCTCTTTATTCCGTAATTTCTGAGAAGCAGACGCTCAAAATTTTTAACAGATTTAATCGATCATTATCTGCAGTTTCATCTTTAAATTCACATAAGTATGTTACGGGCATCGAGAGTTTTGAAGTCTAGAAGCCCCTATTTAAGGACAACAACGACAAATTCTGCAGCCAGGGCCAAAAAACGAAGTGTACCTAAAGCAACGCACCTTCGACCACATGATGTCGCCATTGATGACCAGGCACCGGTCGTGACTCAAAGTCAGACTGTGTCCACTGTAGCTTCCTTAGTTCCCCTACAGCCCGCTAGTTCAGCTGAACTAAATCAAGGTACAGTTCAATTTGACCTTACCAAATCCATTTTGAACTTACCAAATCCATTTATTAGCTCCGCATCACCCCTAGCAGCGCATTTGCCTCAGAAAGTGAAGGAAAAAATTTTCAATAATCAATTCATAAATTTTGGTACCCTTCTCTTTCATGATCCGACCTCGACACAACAAAACCAGCTTGTGTTTGAAGATGGTGTATTTCAGGTCAAGCCTAAGCATAAGGAGCAAAAAATTTCAAACCTATCACAATGGCTAGATGCTTTTGCAATTTTTGCATCAGTTTATTTAGTCAAATATCCATCTGAAGCAATCTCATTGTTTAGATATATGGCATTGATAAAGAGGGGAGCTGAAAAAATCAAGGGCAACTGGTTAGATTATGATATTCAGTTTAGGCTGAAAAAATCTTACAACACCGCTTTAAGTTGGGCCTCTTTTGATGCAGAGCTGTGGATGATCTATATGCAATCGTCCACTGCTCCTACTAACCCTTTATCACGCCAGCAGTCAGCGCAGCCCCGCAATAAATGTTACAATTATAATTATCAGGGCATTTGCAACAAGTCAAATTGCAATTATGTGCATAGTTGTCTTAAATGTAATTCTTTTCATCCTTTAGTGAAATGTTTCAAGGCTAATTCAACTGCTGTGTCAGAACAGTCTTCATCAAAGACCAATTTCAATAATCGTGCACATTTCCATTCCAGGAACCAGCGGTTCCAGTATTCAAAGGGCCAGTCGCAGTCCAATTCTGCCACATAATTGTCAGAATTTATGGGAACTAGGTCACTCACCTATCAATTATGAAAATCTGAATCAACTATTACCTACCTACCCAAATGTTCAAGATGCTCATTGTTTATCCTTGGGTTTCAAGTTTGGTTTTTCCTTGAATTTTGATGGTCCTAGGAGGAGAGTGGAGTTTAAAAACATGAAATCTGCAATGCAGTACAGCTTTCAAATACAAGAAAAAAATTGATAAGGAAGTTAAGTTAGGAAGAATAATGGGTCCATTTTTAGATCCCCCAATATCTAATTTGCGATGTAATCCAATAGGTTTAGTTCCCAAAAACAAGGTGGTTGGCGAATGATAAATTTGTCATATCCAACGGGTGACAGTGTTAATGACTACATAGACCCCAATTTGTGTTCTGTCAGTTATTCCACTTTTGATGATGCTGTTTCTTTAATTGCGAGTGAGGGTGAGGGTGCCCTATTAGCAAAAATGGACATTTCCAGTGCATTTCGCCTGTTACCAGTTAGTCCACAGGATTTTTGTTTATTAGGCTTTCAACACTCTGGTGCATATTACATTGACAAGTGCTTACCTATGGGTTGTTCATTGTCGTGCTCTTTATTTGAGAAGTTTTCTACATTCCTTCACTGGGAATTATCTCAGAGATCTAAATTCAAAAGTATTATTCACTATTTAGATGATGTTTTGTTTGTAGGAAGGGCCAATTCATCTCAGTGTTTGGATTTAATGAGACAGTTTGAAGGGTTATGTTTAGAATTAGGCATTCCTTTAGCTTTTGAGAAAACAGAAGGACCTTCTACTCGTTTGAGTTTTCTAGGTTTAGGCATAGATACTATTTCCAGAACTGTTTTTGTTCCAAATGATAAAGTTAGGGAGTTATTGGCAAAAATAAATGGAATACTTAATTTAAAAAAGGTTACTTTGAAAGAAATGCAGTCATTGGCACGGGCGCTTGCATTTGTGGTTAAGGCATTGCCAGCTGGTAGGGCATTTTGTACAAGACTTTACGGTTCAGTGGCAGGAGTCAAAAAATCTTTTCATTTTATAAGAATTACAGCAGAAATTAAGTTAGACTTGTTAATGTGGGTTAAATTTCTTACTGATTTTAATGGTAAGACACAATTTCCTAGTCTTGTATGGCAGGAAGATGATTCACTCCATTTTTATTCAGATAGTTCAAGTTCTCATGGTTGCGGTGTGGTGTTCGGTAAACATTGGTGTTGCCTGCATTCAGTGCATTGGCCTGATGGCTGGCCTGAGGAATGCTACAGGGATATCACTTTATTAGAACTTGTACCTATTGTATTAGGGGTTATGATTTGGGCTGAAAGCTTAAAGCTATATATGCCGTATTAGTGTTTTATTTTAAAAGTAATAAATATATGTGGTGTCTCATCAAGTTATATAAGTTAAATACTTTCTGCAAATAAGACAATTCCACTCCATCACTTTTAAAAGTTATGAAATATTATTTGGTAAAAATTATTTTCTCTCCGTGTCGGATAAAAAACCGCCTCTTATTGAAATATTCATGATCACGTTGTCTCGCATGTTTACAGCAAACAATGGTCCAATCTCGTGAATGAACCGAAAAGCATGATGGTCTACTACGTTTTTACTACAAACACGTGAGTTAGGGATTGTCATTATTGAGAACACCTCAGAGTTGGTTGCATTTTGTACCGAAGAATAATCACGTCCAATTGTCTTTTCAATGGACATTTTCGGTTGGGTGAACTTCTACAGATGTCAGCGACTATGGATAAAGAAGTGTGGAAACCATGTTGTGCCAAAATGAAATGACAAATACAAACAAATGATATAATTTGATCAATCAAAATGGTTATTAGATACATGCGATTCTGCATTTCTTATTGGTTCAAAACAACAAAAAGTATTCCACAGAATATCATGTATAAATCTGCACAATATACCGAATGCCAAAACCAGAATACTACTAAATAATATAATTATATTCTTTACATATGAGCCACAGTATTTCTGACCCCTTGAAAATAATATTAAAAAATCTTGGAAGTAGGTTATCAGCATTGGCTCGGGCTAATTCGAAAGTGAAATTTGGAGTTTGGCAGTAAATTGTAGTGAATAAATAAAATTTAGTAATGAAAGATATTGGAACTTATTCTACTTGTCAGATTTCTTCGAGCTAGTTGATTTTTATTCTAACTGTTTTATCCCCCACCCACTTTAAAAAGAAACGATGCTACCTACCTGAATTAATTTTTCTTAATGGTGTTCATCGAAATGCTAGGTTGGAATAGTTGGAAACTGGAATAGTTTTTAGAGGCCTGGAATTCCTTGACCAATTTTATTTTATTACCCCAACTATATTTCTAAGAAGGCAAGATGTATGGTATGTAAGTTTCATCTGCATATGTTATGTAGTTCATATAAAAAAACCCAAAAGGGATAATTGACAATATCCCATTCAGGGTGTAAACATAGCAGTTTAAATTACTTTCCATACATTGTTCTTGACATAAAATATTTTTTGCGCATAATGCGCTCCATACTGAAGATCCATAAATGTTCACCCAACCGAAAAGGCCCACTAGCAGTACAGCACGGGGAAACTCTAAACAAATGGACCTGTACAATGTGTGGGGAAAACTTTAATTTTCATCATTGTTAATCATTTGTATGCAAATATGAGCATATGATTAGTAGATAATAATGTACATAATGCATCGTCTTTCTGAGAGCGATTAAAAAAAACTAGCCTTTTTGAAAAACACATATAGTATTTTATGCAGTAACCCATAAATGCATTAAATGCAACTCATTGAGCTGATTGGTCTATTTGTGTCCCTCACTGAACAGACGTCACAAAAAATATTTTCCTCGACCTGATGATTCTCGCGATGCTTTTCCCGCGCACATGCGCAGATCCAGGATAAACGTCAGTCCTTTATAAATATGCATGAGAATATCGTGTTCTTTTCCTAACCAGTACTTTGTTAATACCGAATAAAATTTCGTCGAATTTGCAAGAATGCTTCATTTTTGGTAGCTTATCATACTCCAGAAATTTTTGTTCGGTTTCAGCTGTGCAAAAATACTGTTTAACACGGCATACATATCTTTAAGGAACAAAGTTTCAGTGGACCAGGTTTCGTCAGTTGGCTCCTTTGGCAGATCTCTTTCCCTCCATGATACCTATTCAGTTTTGGAGAGCTATTCAGGAACTGTAGCCAGTCTTCTGCAGGCCAGTGTATCTCAAAGTACAGCAAGTGTATACCGTCAGGGATTGCGAAGTTTTTTCAATTTTAGGCAACAGTTGTCATTTCGGCAGATATGGCCCCCACCCATTGATCATATGATTAAGAGCAAGGTACAGTTCTAGCAAAAATCTGCCCTACACAGGAAATCAACCAAATTACTATATAAAGTATTAGAATAAGTCTATTTGATGAATGAAGTATTTTTTTTCTGATATCTTTAAAAGAATCTGAAATATACTCCTTCGTACACTGTATATGCACTCTGCTATCTTAAATGACGTCGCTCATTTTACGACGTTATTAACTCAGTAACGTTATGAAAAACTACAGTACAAGCGCTGATTTTTTTTAATTTAGATTGAGATATTTACTTCTTCTGTATAAAAAAAATATTAATTTCTAAAATACCGGTATTTTATCAAGAGAAATTAAAACTTTTCTAGTTAATAGAAATCATTCGATAAGTTCTGATGATATTATAAACTTGCATACATTTATATTGTATGTACACTGAACTGGAACAGCATCGTTACGCCATTTTAACGTCACGTCAGTCTCAGATTATTTTCTTACACTGAAACGATCGTGAATTTTTTATTATTCTTCTTTTTTATGTTTTCAATTAAATTGTATTTCGAACTCTCTTTCTTTAAAGAACCTTTGAAAATGAAATGTGTGTTGTTAAATGCCATACGATATGGAAAAATTACATGAAGTATCATACACTGTTTGCCTAGTATCATGCAGTGCCGACTTTTGCACCGCTAGTCAACGCCACAGGCACTTGTTTTGGAAATATATTTATACCCATAATATAATAATATTTTTAGCACTCTGAGTTAAATTTATTTCCGAAACAAGTGCCTGTGGTCAATGATAACTGTTCATCCAGTGCCTTTGTCTTTACTCCGTTGAATAATTTACGTGGGAAACCAACCAGTGATAAAAAAAAATCCTTGCATTATTATTGTTATTGTACGTCCTTTGGTTGACAGTTAAATCTCAGCGCTACACTACACAAACTTGTATGTATGTTTGCTCCTCAGCATTGACGTCTAAATTCATTTTTATTTTGTTGAATTATCACCTTTTTTTTTTTATTTCATACGAGTAGTTAACATTACATTATAGTGAAAATTACCCATTAAAATAATTAAGAAATTGTTCAACACCGTTTAAACTTTCAAGTACATTCACATCGTCGTACTAGATTCAATTTACAGAATTTAAAAATTATATACTATTTAAAAATGATTGTTCGTTCACTCCTCAACTTCACTGTCCTCATCACTGTCGGATTCATCGATGATTTCTGGTAGATCTGATGCATCATAAACAGAGGTGCTCCAATTCCTGACACCTTTCAAAGAATCGACGTCATGTCTCGCGTACGCCAGAAACCACACGACACTGGTGATGTGGCCACACATCCCAACCACTCTGCTTCCCGCCTTACACTTACAAAACCAACCGTCAATGACACCATCATTATAACTTATCCAGCACTTATAAATTTTAGCCGATATATGTCTACTCTGGATTTTAGCAGAAAGTATTCCCTGGATATCATCACTCACTAAAATCTCGTATTTACCGTCGATGTCCGTGTGTTCGTGTGCATATGATCGGGCCATTCGAAGTTGGTACACGCCTAAGGTTAGCTCTCTTAAATCATTTTCGTCATATTTTGGGAAATCTGGCGAGCACTGCTCGGCGTCAACCTTTACCCAACGAACTGACCTCTTGTCTAAACCCTCTTCCTCCACACGTTTCTGCAGTGCGTTTTCTTTCCGGGATAGATGCAGCATTTTTGCAGCAACTGACTGGTCATCAGATGTCGTAGTGCACAAAGGAGGCCGATATCTGTTACAAATGGCTGACACAATTCTCACGTAATCCCCGATGCATGGTATCTGAGTGTTAGGAATTGTCTTCTCCAGGTACTTCCATTGTTTCAGTCGAGCGTTTGCAGCCTCCACGACCCATCTGACCTAAAATGAAAAACATACATTAATAATCACTCACTCTAAAACATATGATTTCAGCATGTTCAAGTACTTATAATACAGTGGTAAAAAAATGCAATTTTTGTATGGTTAGTTAAAATTGAAAAAAGGGGGAGGTGAGGGGTCGTACAATTAAAGTATATCATTGAGGGAGCTGCTTTATGAATATTCATGACATCATTTAGAATATCCGTAAGTTTTCGCATGATTAAAAGAAATTGCTGGTTGTTCCGAATAGGTGTAATTGACACACTTTTTTTGCAAGGAAATAGGCTTTCTACGATAATTTTCGTGAAAACAGCAAAATATATAGATTTTCTTTTATAAGACCGCGGAACATTAACTGGCAAAATTGGAAATATACAGCTTACGTCATTTCTATCTGTTACAATCAAAACAACAAAATGGGCGGGTACAATTCGACGCGGACGTTTGGAAAACATGGGATGGAAATAGCAGATCGAAATTCATTTTCAATCCACCTGAGCTACGCTAGAAGGCACATTATTACAGATTGACCCAGAAGACAAATAATTTCAAGTTGTCCAGTGTTTTAAATGAATAAATATTTAAGGGAGAAATATTTCATTTCTGTTTGTTAAATTTGTGTATGTATATCTTTGTGTTGGGGGAGGGGTTGAACGATTTTTAAATAATGTTGTCTAACAGTTTTTAGTGAGAATAAGTATAAAACTCATGCACTCTTATAATCCTAGAAATAAAATATATTGTCATGTTAAGCCATGACCTGACTCTACAATTTTTACATTCAGGAGATATTAGACTGATTTAAGAAGGGGGGGCTTCTAAAATCAATCTAATATCTCCTGAAAAATAATCTTTGTCTTGTATGATATTTCGCGTTCTTAAAATTATCAGCTAAAACTCATATTAATGTGAACTTCAAACAATATGTTTTTGGGAGTTGAAATATAGTTGATTTTTGGATCATACATTCATGCACTCTTTGCTTTGAAAACAGCTCAGGTGGATTGAAAATGAATTTCGATCTGTTATTTTAATCCGATGTTTCCCAAACGTCCGCGTCGAATTGTACCCGCCCATTTCGTTGTCTATCACTGAATGTTTTGATTGTAACAGATAGAAATGACGTAAGCTGTATATTTCCAATTTTGCCAGTTAATGTTCCGCGGTCTTAACGTGAAATGTCAGTAGAGATACAGTGGCTGCAACGTTATTGTTGACAATTTACACGAACGATCACGCACGATACACGAACGATTCTACATGATTGGTTTGTCAACAATTACGTTGCAGCCACTATATAATAACAATATCTTACATCAATTTCATCTTATAAAATATCAGTTCTTTCTTTTTGACAAGTCTTTTTAAGGGAGCTGCAACAATTAATACATGAATTATTTACCTTTGTGACCACTCTAGAAATATTTGAATCATGGGTTGTCAGTTGTTTTTCTCCACTCTGCATGAAGGACGGCATTTCCATTTGGATACCGAGATCACCCAACACATCTCCAACATCCCTGAAACCCCTGTCCACAACAAACACGTCGTCCTCTTTTAACCAGGATTTCATTTCTTCAGTGTTGTGTAGGATCATATGTCTCAGAATGCTAGCATCATTGTTTTTGGCATCAGCTAGGTAGGGTCCAAGGACGGAGATTATGTAACCCGTGGTAGTTACAACCATCATGGGTTTAACGAGGGGTCTGTGTTTGTAGATGCTATAAGACCTTCTGGCAAATGCAAAGTTAGAACTTTTTTGAATATACACATAAGTTCCATCTAGCACTAGAATTGCCGGATCTGTGGTAGCACTGCCATTGAAAAGATCCCTAGCTAGTTGGCGCGTATGATTCTCAATCACTGCCTCCCGCGTGATGTGTTGAAAACCCAGATTTTGGGGTACAAAATCTGTCATCAGTGCTTTTCTCCCTGATTTAACAGCTCGTCTTATCTGTATAGAAATAATTTTAAAAATGTCTAAACCTTTTTGCAAAATATTTTACAGATTTGTAATATATACTAGTATATTTTATAACATATACATATATTTCATTATCTATAAATAAGATCCTGATCATTGCATAAAACGATATAAAATAATATACAAACCTGATGCTTTGTCATGTTGAATAAAACGCTCAGCATTTTGTTTGACATCGCTGTACGCAGTTTCACTAGCATGATAGCAATACATGTCCTCTTACTTCTTACTTTCGTTGAGTTGATACTGGTCACCGTTGACACAACATCTTGAAATTCCCCACGAGTAAGTCCAGTAAGAATCTTGTAGTCATCGTCATCCATGCTGCCCTCATCATCAAAATCTAGCCTGGTATTGCGGGAAGCTATTTCCCGTAAGTCCTGAATAATGTTATACACTGAGGTCCTATTCAGCAACACACCCTCACTGGTCTTAATTTTTTCTATATCTTTCTCCGAAAGCTTACCGTCTATCATGTGACTTGCACAGCACCTTGCCCCTGAAGGAATTATTATTTCTCCTACGATTAGTACATGTAAACGAGCATGATTTGAAATAGAAATAAGTTTTGGTCCCGGCTTTTTACACACAAAACAGTAGCCATGACTTTTGGTGGAAGATAAGAATGGTAATGACACAGATGGAGGACTTGACATGACTGTTAATTTAGTGCGCTTTGGTGATGTAAAAGATGGATCATTAGCTTCATCTTTATCAGAAATTGTGCACCGTGACACCTCCCTTTTTCTAGATATGTTACGACATTTGTGGCGGCACTTATTGCACAAAATGTCTGATACAGTTGCATCAACTGCAAAGTTTTTTGACAGGATGTTTATTTGCCCAGACTGAACGGGACGGCGCTCATGTGAAAGAGGTCTCCCTCCACACAATACGCAAGTAAAATACCTCCTGTCCATCCTAAAAAGAAAATATACTCACGATCATGTATTTGAAATAATATATATATATCATAAATATATTTAATAAAATGTGGTTATTTAAAAAATAAAAAAAATGTACTGTACGAGGGACGCGAACACGTACTACCAGTAGGTAAGACTGCAAGCTCTGACTATAATCGATCAAGGCCAATCAGTCGCATATATTCATGAGTAGAAGAAAGTGTACAGTATATAACTTTCCGGAAAAAGAAACTTAAAAAAAAAAAACATTACAAATTAAGACAAAACACAAAAGTTCTTTTCATATATTATGTCATATTTTTAAAGAGCATTATGCTGTGCAAGGATTAAACATAACGCAATGCACCAAAGCCCTTAGTCATTCTAATATTAGCCATTAGCCAATAAAGCTTGCAGACGATGTTGACATTTGACAAGCCCTTATAGGCCTATATATTTTACGAACACATACATTTCTTGATGTAATGATTTAAATAGGCTAATAATCTACATTTCTATGATTCCGTTCTTATATTTCTTCCCCCCTTTATCCTTTGCTTAGTTATTCGGCGTATGATGACATACGAGATACCAAACTGAACATACAGACTTTTTACATAATTATAATAAAAAAACATCGTCGGAATAAATTAGCTTATCACATTAATGCATGATCCTTCATACAGTACGGAACATATTAAAATTTTCAAACAATTTTTTTTCTCACCTGTCAAGTCATGATGTTTGTAAACCAGAATCTTGGTACAGGTATTGTTTACACTCACCCATAGAAACGAAAATGACGTCACAAAAACGGCGAGATAAAAATATTCCGGATAATTTATAAATATAAAAAAAGGAAAAAGAATTACAAAATTACTGTTAGAAGCTTTACTGAACACTTAAATGATTTTTTGCTTTCAAATAACTTGAATACATCGTATTGAGATTATAACTCAAACTAAATAACGTACACTATCAGCATAGCAACCGTTACGATTAAAAACTGATCAAGTTATTTTTTAAGATTAAACTATGTCCACAGCCCTCGCCCACGATGAAATTAAGACTGAATATAAACTTTCATCTGATATTCATTCTGTCAAAATTTAATCGTGGGCGATCACTGTGGAGGCATTGAATTTTGACTTTTTCTGGTGCTAAAATGTGCAAATAATGGCAAAAATAGCCAAATACAACATCTGTTTGACAGTGCGTAGTGCGCATGCGCACATGTTTTCTTGTTTTGTAATATGATTTGGTGTCTCTGAGGGTTACTTCAATAAAAAACATAAAAGAGAGAATTAAATATGCATATTTAATTTTGGGGAAATAATCGGGCGAACTTTTCACTAAAAGTGTACCTTGTTCTTTTATAGCATATCTGTCAGAGAGTAATATGGCTTTTTCTCCTGTCAAATGCTATTTATCAGGAATCAGTTTTGTCATTAACTTGCATGGTTGGCAGAATCCAGTGGATTCATTTATTATTAAGAAGTTATTGGCTGGTTACAAGAGATGTAATGTATCTCAGGATATAAGAAAACCAATTACATTACCTATGTTGAATAGCATTGTCAGTGTTTTGCCACATTTGTGTTTTTCTGATTTTGAAGCAGCTTTATTTCAGTCTGCTTTTGCATTGGTTTTCTTAGCATTACTAAGGGTGAGTGAAGTGGTGGCTTTGGGTGTCAAGCATATTACTGTATCTAGTGATACCATTGAAGTCTTTATCAAAACATCTAAGACTGATCAAATTGTGTGGGGGCATTTGTGCATGTGAAAAAATCAAATGATACAATAATATTGTTTCAATCTTTGCATGCAGACGTTTGCTGCATTAAGTACCAATGTAAAAAGGGTGTCCTACTTTTCACATTTTAATTCCAAACCCTTTACCGAATACCAGTTTTCATCCATGTTACACAAAGCTTTGCAGTTTTTGAATATTCAGTCAACTCAATTTAAAACACACTCATTTCGCATTGGGGGTGCAACCCACTTGTATACAAAAGGGTTTTCAGAGGATCATATTAAGCAGATGGGAAGGTGGCAGTCAGCAGCTTACAAATCTTACATAAGACCATGTTCGTTGTAAATTTACATTCTGTTCAAATACATGTATTATGAGATGAAACAAAGTTACAGTTAAAAAAAAATAGTGTTTAATTTGCTCATCAATTTTAAATTTTATATTTAGATTCCATTTGGATCATTGGCTCATCAATTATTCATTGGGCTCACATATATGCGAAGAATTCAAATCAAGAGAATCTTGGGCAGGAGTCTTCCAACATCTTGTGGCATGGAATTCGGGGTATGGTCTGGGAGCAATTATATCCCACAATTGAATTTTTGTTAGCTCGTAACAAGCCAACAAAGATTATTATTATACATTGTGGGGGCAACAATATTGGTCAGGCTCACAATCCATTAAGGGGTCTTCAAAAATATTACAAGACAACTTTGGCAAATATTGCTAATTTACTTCCACAAACTTTTATTATTTGGTCACGTATTTTGCCTCGAAATAATTGGATTAATTGCCTTGCAAATACAGAAGGACAAAAGTGTAGACGTAGAATTAATAGTGCTTGTGCTACATTTGTGCTAAATAAGTTTCAGGGTCGGGGTGCATCAGTCAGTTATCCAGATATTAAAGCTCAATGCAAGGATTTATTCAGAAAAGATGGAGTTCATTTGTCAGATTTGGGAAACAGTATTTTTATCAATACTTTGAGAAATGCTTTGGATCATTTCATTGGTTGTAATTTTGTTTCGACAACATTTCCTTGATGCTTGTCATGAGCCAATTGTGTGCGAGTTGCACCTTTGTCATTTTCAATGCAATTTGTTTTCATATCAAAATTTAAATGTAGGGCGCAATTTGTGCCTCTTCACTAATTTAGTTATTTGGTGCAATTTGTACCTAATTTGGTGCACAATTTGTGCTTTATGTGACTTTATCCGATTTGGCATAATTTTGGTGCAATTTGTACTTAACTTGTGCACAATTTGTACTTTTATTGTTACTTTGGGTTGCAAAATTGCCGCCCCCATTTGAGTTTGTGGCGGATGGGTCATGGGACTTGGTCCCTTGACCCATTTGGCATATTAATTTTGCAAAGAATGCTGTCTCCGGGGGGTACTGTTTTTTCCAGGCTCCTTGGATCAAGATGGTATTTCTCATGCTTATGATTATCTATATGCATTTACCTATGCTGCCATATAATCATCATCGGCGCATACATTGTATTATATCTGATATTTTATTAAATGGCCATGACAAGCACGCCAAAACAAATAATGTCTTGTTTTATTGACTATTTTTAGACATCCTTAACCTTTTACAGGGTTAATCTGATCAATTTTGTTTCTGTTGTTGTCCAAGTACAATGTCACGAAATAACTATGTTGTACAGCGCTTTAGAGTAATTGTGTTTATTATATAAGGCGCTCTATAAATTTTGTATAATAATAATAATAAATAATAATAATAAAAAGTTGACAAGCCAAAAAAAGGAAAAAGGGAAAAATTGCCCAACCTCGAAAATCCTATTTCGTAGGGGGAGGGGGGCAACTTTTTTTCGAGGCCAACTTCCTTTCACTTCCAATTTTTTGGCATACAATACATTTTCTTGATATCACTATACTTTGGTAAGAAGTGGGGAGGTCAACCAACCTTTCAATGGACATTTTCAATAGTAAAGGTAATGTTGGGAAAAAAAGTGGGGGGCCAAACACAACCTGGCCCTGGCCCCCCTGTTGCTATGTGCCTGGAAGAACGATGTTGGCATGGTTACTAAATATAGAAATTTTGTAAAATTCCTTAAAATGCTACTCCTCCTACAGTTTTGGTCTGATTTCAATATAAGTTGGCACACAAGTTGACTACACTAAGATACATACTTCTATTAATTGCTGCCTGTTGCAAAGTTTTAAATCCAAGTGCTACTTTTCCTTTGTTACATGTACAGACTAGTAGATCTGTAGTCTCACCAGAGACTTCTGGTTTTAAGATTTCTCAGAAGTAAGAACGTTTATGTACATCGAATCTCATATGTTTCTTTCATACTTCTACTCAATTGTTTGTGATCTTAATAGAAAAAAACTCAACTCAGACAATATCCTATTATTATAGGATTAAACGTTCTTTTTTTCAAAATTTATCGATGTGTAAACTCTGCCTTTCTCTGAAAAAAAAAGATCGTTTAATTTTTATAATTCCAATTACGAATTTTTAAAATTATCAAAATTATTTCTCTTTGAGGCCGCCATACAATCCGTTATTTTGTTCGGCGTAGGAATACTTTATGCCGCAAAGAAACGTATGCAAGATGAATATCGATAAAATCCAACTTAGATTGTCAAAACAGTCAATAAATAAACATAAAAATTCATTGCATGTTGTTTAAGTCAATAAATATCGTAAATACGCATATTCTCCAGAATAATTCGTCCTTGACCATGGCCATGTTGGCACTAACGACAATGCTCATAGCGAAAGTTGCAGACCGACGACGTCGATCCTCGATTTGCTCTGGTTCGTTCAAAGATTTAGGGAGAATATGGGATCTGTAGGATGTAAATATATGAATTTGATCCTGATAAGGCACAAATTTGAGGTACGTTTCTTTTCCCTATCACAACGATACCAACTGATGAGCTGATATGGAACGTCGAGAGAATGACAGCATGATCAGCGATTTTTTTAAAATTCACACTCGTTATCCCACAGTGACATAAGCATCATATTCCCGTCTGTCAGTCCTGTTTATCTCCTGTTTTGCTTTTTTTTAATTTCAAGTTTCTTGTAATCATAATTTGGCTAAAACGGACTAGAAGTATCTGTTTTCATTGTTTTCAACAGCCTAGAAGCTAGGTCAAGAAAGTTGTTCTGATTGAAAAGTAAGTAATGTTTTGTTGCGTAAACAGTGAAAGAATATGTTAGGAACACACGATTAGTATTATTTTGAGATGACAGTTTTAAAAACATGGAGAAATAAATCGAGAAACGGCACACTTTTTGTGCGCAATAGATATAGTTTTTTTCAATGGGTGGCACTGTAGCTCTCCGGTCTGTCAATATATATTTTTTCGGAGAGCTACAGTTCAGCAGCTATATTGAAATCAAACCAAAACTGTAGAAGGAGTAACATTTTGAAACAAGATGTGTTTGTGAAACACTATTTGCCCGGCGGCAACAAAGTTTTAAAAAAAACTATTTTTAGCAAATAGGTCACAGTCAAGGTCACAAGGTCATTGATCCTAATGTCATTTGAAAGAACTATATTAGTGGAGTATACATACCAAATATGAAGTCTCCATCTCCTATGGTTCATAAGTTATGGTGAAAGTTCGAAAAAGCTATTTTTAGCATATAGTTTACAGTCAAGGTCACAGGATCAATGACCTTGGTTTCATTTGAAAGAACTTAATCAGTGGAGTATGAATGATACGAAAAATGTAGTATGTATCTCCTATCGTTCAAAAGTTATGTTAAAAGTTCGGGAAAAAAGTTATTTTTATCATAAAGTTCACAGTCAAGGTAACAAGGTCATTGACCATGGTGTCATTTGTATGAGTTTATTTAGTGAAACATGCATACCAAATATGAAGTTTCTACCTCTTATGGTTCGAAAGTTGTGGGAAAAGTTCGAAAAGCTATTTTT
>NW_026919434.1:0-16052 GCF_032062105.1 Saccostrea cuccullata
CCTGCTATTTATATTTACGTGAAAACTGCATCTTTTTTTATTCGCATAAAGTAGGGTTTTATCTTAACATTAAAAGAAAAGAATTTTGAGAAAAAAAAATTGTGAGACTTTTTAAAAGGGGAAGATAACTGCTAAAGCATCCGGTTTTCACATGTGCAGAATTGCATGAGTGAAGTAGCAGGTAATGTAGCTCTTTCAAAAGCAGGGAAATGTACCCTAAAATAAATTAAGGGAAAACCGTAGAAATTGTTCTGTGAAATGCACATAATTTATCTTCTCAGATGTTTCTCTGCTTGTTAAGCAAGAGAGCATTATATGCGTAGATGCAGTGCAAATGGATGCATAAACAACCCACCATCCCCTTGTTCCATGTGTCCAATATCCCTATTACATATTGGTGAATGCATTATAGTTAGACATTTATAAAATTCAAAATTGTATCTTTCCATTGATATACAGAAGTCTGTGTAGCAAGCCTCCATTTTATTTCTTTATAGAAGTTAGTTTTTCTTGTCCCTCACCAAGTAACGTCCTGATAACGTCATACATAAAACCATGTTTTGCACCCTTTATTATTCTTATCGTTTTGACTTCTCGATTAGAAACATGGCAGCTTTTTCATGCACTGATGGCCTTAGATTCTTAAAATTGTCTCCATTATTTCTTTTTAATGTAACATCATTCACTGTAAATAATGCATAGGAACATTCAACAGTTGTCCACTCTATGCAAATGAATTGAACGCCCCCTCATTTATTTGGAATCCTCATTTATTTGGGAATCAAAATACCGTATAAATAGAATTTTTAGCGAGGATTTAATTTTGGCATTATTAGCGAGGGTGCCGAGATCGCTAAAATTGAATATCGCTAAAAATTAATTGCGTTTTATTTCTAATAGCTACTTTAATGTGCATTTTAAAATCGCTTAATTAACATCTCGCTAAAAATAAATTACCAGTTTTTAAGGACAAATCGCTAAATTTGCGTCTGGCTAAAATTTCCACTCATACGGTAGAAAAAAAAAATAATCTATACCATTTCATAATGAATAGATACAACAGAAATATATCCACTGAAAATATGAGTATTGAATCCAGTGTGATTTTGAAATATATTGATTTATGAAATTTTTCATGAAAGTCCATGAAATCATGATATACAAAAAAATAATTTAAAATAACGTTTGCTTCATTCAAAATTAAACACAATCGTTAATCAAATTCACAATTTACTAGGAATATTTGCAAGGTGACGAAAAAAAGGTGAAATCACCCCGTTTATCAAAAAAGCTTTTAATAAGGTGTACCGGCCAATCCGAAATTTTACGGTTTACCTAGCTTCGGTTTTCCTTTGTACATCTCGGAAGTCGAATGATGGAAGGCACGATTAGCCTATTGTCTGTTACTCTGTACGACTAGTCTAACAAATTTGGTATGTATTTATTTAATTTAAACAATGTCTTGAGTATATTTTGCATAAGTATTTTTGCTTTATTTTGCATAACTTTGAATATTGAAGTGTAAACATACCCATGTGTTCACAATGTACAGTACGTAACGAAAGCAATTCTCAATCTTGCTATTTTGTATATTTTTATCGTTCAAGTCTTAAAGAACTTCAGAATTTATAATACAGGAATTATAGGATTTATAGCAAAGATATTTATGTATAAATTCAGGAAAAATAACTCATGTATAGTACGCATGCATTATATTGTTATTTAATTGTTTTTTGTAGTCAATCTCATCGATATGACATGTTGGAATCTTCGGATTAAAATTTAGAATCGGTGTGAATATGACTTTTTTACTGGAATAAACTTGGAAGGCTACATTATTGACAAATTTGGAATGAATCATCAGAAGGATGGCTGACAAACAGGATCCAGAAACTAAGGAACAGCTAAAGGAAAAGCAGGAGATCAGTGAGCAGAACGAGGAACAGGAGAACATTGAGGAGACTCACAGTGAAAATGGGGCTCGAATTAGAAAACTCACTGAAAAAGGACGAATTTATAGTGAACAACAAATTGAGAAATCCTTCAGTAGTCTTAAGTCACTATGTACAAGAATAATGGGAATGGTGAATAATCGGGAACCAGAAGAGATGATAAGACAGAAGTATAGAGATTGGATGGACTCTTATGATGATTTTCTCGATCGTCATTATGACCATTCAAGGAAGTTAAATCAAACCGACTTAGCTGAATATCTAAAAGGATACGACGAAAGGGAAACATTTTTACAGAACTTTAAGACTTCGCTTCAAGAATATTTTGCGTCGCAAGCAAAGATAAAGGACCAAGAAAGTAAATTATTATATGAAGATGGTCAAGACAACAGATCTTTTGGTCGTGGACAATTTTCTTCTGTTAGTGCTGTATCTTCTCCTTAGTTGGCAGAAGAAGAAAAAAGGGCTGAGCTTGAAGCAAAGAAAGAATCCTTAAAGAAAAAGAAAGAGATAGAGTTAGCAAAAGTGGCACTCAAGATGGAAGATTGATTGATTGTATATTGTTTAACGTCCCTCTCAAGAATTTTTCACTCATATGGAGACGCCACCACTTGCCGGTGGAGGGCTATAAATTTTGTCCTATGCTCGGCACTCAGGACCTTTGAGCAGTGAGGGATCTTTTTCGTGCCAGCACCTACTGCGACACGGGGCCTCGGTTTATACGGTCTCATCCAAAGGACCGGTCTCCACGTCCCGCAGTGGGATTCGAACCCGCGACATAAGGATTGACTCCTTACTTCGCGACTCTAGAGCAGACGCTCTAACCACTGCGCCACGCGCGCGACCTCAAGATGGAAGAAGAAGAGCTTGAAATAGAAACAAACATTGCGATGGCTAAGGCAAAAACTAAAGTGTTTGATAAATTTGAACAATGTGAATATGACCAAGTACACACAGATACAAGAGGATAAAGAGCACCAGAACCATTAAGATATCGAGAGACAGACAGACATAGAGGAGAAAAACCACCAGAACCATTTAGATACCGAGATACAGACAGACCCACACTTGGACCATTAAGACTCAACCCAAATGCAGAAACATTTTATCCCATGAGTTATGAAAGCGGAGAATTTCCAAGTTCATCTGCATCAGTTCAAGCTGTGGTGAAACATTTGAGAAAACCAACACCAGAAATAAAGAAGTTTGGTGGCAATCCTCTGGATTATAGGAAATTCTTACGTCAGTTAAATGCAAAGGTTGTGATAAACTGTGATAACGATGACGAGAAAATGAACTATTTAGAGCAGCTTACTTTTGGTGAAGCTAATAAAGTGGTCTCTGGATACAGTCATCTATCTTGAGAAAGAGCATTTGAAGCAGCTATGAGACAGTTGGAAGAGCGTTATGGAGACACCGACGTCATAGCAACAGCCTTTATTAGGAAAGCTTTGGAATGGCCTTCTTTTCGACCTGGAGACGTAAAATCCCTAGATGAATTCGCTCTCTTTCTTGTTGAATGCTTGAATGGTGCAGAGAGTATTGATGCAGGAAGAGTCCTGGAATATTCTGAAAACATTAAGAGACTTATGAGCAAATTACCAGTACATTTACATGACCGCTGGAGAAACGTAGTGTTACGAATAAAAGATTCTCATAGGACAATTAAGTTTAAAGACACGGAGAGTGCGCATGCCCAACATGTAAGACACACATTCCTGGCAGAGGGAGAATTTTTGCCAAAAACCCTGTGAAAAAGTGAAACTCTGAATTTTAAAATGCAGTGATATTAATCAAGATATTCTTCTATGTGTTATGTGCAGATTTAAGTAGTTTACGGAAAGAAATAGATACACCAGAGAGTTGGTAAACTTTTCGGTAAGTCAGTGGCATTTAACTGTTAAACGGTGAGCGATACTCATATAGCTAAATACAGTGTTATTCTGTCTTCACAATGGCGGAGATCTCTAAAAAACGAGCGCTAGACAAAACAGATGATACGGGTGAATTGTCAATGGAACAAGAAGAACAAGGTAAACAGAAAACTGAAGGCTTTCAACTTAGAGAAATTATGCAGGGCATTTCCAGCATACAGACAACACTAGCTAATTTCATGTTACGACTCGATGGTCAGAGCAAGCATCTAGATGACATTACTAAAGAAATTAGAGCAAAGAACGGTATTCAGGAGAGGCTAGAGAATGTTCAGGAGCAGGCCAATGATACTATCTACCTCGTAACAGAGTTGCAGGACAATCAGAAGAAAATGGAGAGAGAATTAAACAGACTCAAAGATTACGTAGTTAAGCTTGAATATCGTGTGAACACGCAAAATAGTCAAATTATCGACCTCAAATCAAGATCAATGGAGAACAATATTATTATCAGTGGGTTGGAGGAAAAAGGTCCAGAGAGAAAGTCCCCGGAAAATCTTGCTAATATTCTTAGAAATGTTTTCATATCTGAAATGGAGATGGAAGAGGCCACAGTTAACGAACTCCGAATAAACAAACTTTTCCGCATGGGGGAGTATGATGTACAAAGAAAGTTCCCGAGACCCATCTGTGTACAATTCAGTGATAAGACTCAAAAAGACCTTGTGATGAAGCATATTAAAGTCTTGAAAGAAAAAGAATCAGTTATAAGAGTAGCACAGCAGCAGCCGGAGGAGATCCGAGAGAGGAGAAAGCAACTCTACGAAGTTCAAAAGAAGTATGCGGAACGCAGTATCGAGTCAAAAATCAAGGGTGATAAACTTGTATTTACGCAAAGCAACTCCGTTTACCGGGAGAAAGTCGGACCTTTGCCCACCGCAGACGAAGTGATCACAGATGACGTGGTAAATACTGCCGTTAGTACAGGGAAGTCCATAGAAGATAACGGGAACCGGTTCATAGCACACGCTACACAGGTCGACTCCTACAAACAGATCAAGAAATCGCTGGTGGATATCATGCGTGTCGAGACTGTGCCAAGCGCGAGTCACAATATTTACGCCTACCGTTTCTCAAGTAGTGATGGAGTGGTGCACGAAGGTTCAAATGACGATGGAGAGCATGGAGCCGGTAGGTTGCTTTTAAAAACGCTGGCCGATAACGAAATTAACAATGCACTTGTAGTTGTGTCAAGATGGCACGGAAATAACATCGGACCCCGTCGCTTCTCGCACATTAAGGAAGCAGGCCTCGGTGCGGCAAAGAAGTTACCAGTCTCAGTTTGATATATATGTTTCAATCTCGCATATCAGGTGAATTCCGACAGTTATTTGAGTGGAACACTATCTTGAACCAATCTTATTACCGATAACAGTGTTTTAACGTGAAATAAACATCAAGTGTGTTTATTGAAATATTCCGGAATATTTTTTTCTACCTAATTATTCCGGCTTTTTTTGAAATGTTGTATTTCCTGTTTTGTCTTTCGCATTTGGTAAACAATTTTCTTTTCATTTCAAAAATTGCCTGGTGTTAACATAATATGTGAATATTTTATTTGACTTAAATACCACATAACAATGGGGGAATCTATGCACATAGTCTTTATAATATCAAACAAGTATACATTATCTAATTGATACAAAATAATCAAGTTATGATTTGTTGAAAACCTGAGTTTTCTCTGTTATTGTTTAAGTTATTAAACTTTTATCATAACTTTCTATGCTCATATCCTTTTTTGCTCTTAAATAGAAAAGTCTTTGTGCATAGTATTCTCTACAATCCGTTAGCATTTTAATTTTTATAAATGTGCCTACTTCCAATTTATTATCATAACTTTATAAAAAGTTTTTGGCAAAATCCCCCCTCCAAATTATCAACAACAAGAGGCATGTCTTTTTTTCCCATACTTTTTTTCAATTTTTTTGCAATTTTTGTTTTTGACAACTGGGGGTCAGCATTATTCATATCATCATATAGACATTTATGGGACATAGGGAAAATAACATAAAAATACTGTCAGTAAACTGCCAAGGTCTGGGGGATATAGATAAAAGAGGTGATGTTTTCAAAAATCTAAAAGCTAAGAAATATAATGTTTATTTTCTTCAAGATACACATTTTATGGAAAAAGATGAGAACATGATAAGAACACAGTGGGGGTATAAAGCTTTTTTTAGTTCTTTTAAATCGAATTCAAGAGGAGTTGCCATCTTATTTAATAACAATTGTGAAGTAAAAATATACAACGAGTTTAAGGATAATGAGGGAAATTATCTTATTTTAGATGTCATCATTGAAGACATACCTTTTTTATTGATAAATATATACGGTCCAAATTGTGATAGACCCAATTTTTTTTTAAGTTTACTTAATACAATAGAGGAGATAAACAGTTCTCAAAACATTGTTATTGCAGGTGACTTCAATTTAATTTTTGATAAAGAGTTAGATTCAACAAATCAAAAATTTAAATAATCCTAAATCACGACTTGAAGTTTTAAAACTTATGGATGCTCTAAACCTAAAGGATGTATATCGTGAAAATAACCCAAACTTAAAAAGATTTACATAGAGACGAAAAAACCCAATTAAACAAGCTAGGCTTGACTTTTTCTTAATATTGGAATCTTTGTTTACCATGACTCCTTCTGTAACTTACGAGAATAGTTATCGTTCTGATCATTCACCAGTGGTGTTAAATTGTAAATTAAATGAGTTCATAAAAGGAAGAGGATTCTGGAAATTTAATAACTCTTTACTAACTGATAAGGAATTTGTTAAAAAGATAAAATATAAGATTGAAGAGGTCAAAGTTCAGTATGTCTGCCCTGTTTACAATATGGAAAGACTTAGTTGTCTAGGTAATGATGATATTCAATTTACTATTAGTGATCAACTTTTTCTTGATATTTTACTAATGGAGATAAGAGGAAAGTCAATCTCTTATTCCACTTACAAAAAGAAGGAAACAAATGAAAGAGAAAAACAATTAGAAAAAGAAATATTTGAATTAGAACAAAATTTAACAGAACAGTCAATAAATGAACTTTCAGAAAAACAAACAGAAATAGAAGAAATAAGAAAAAAAAAGGTTTAAAGGACAATGTATCAGGTCAAAGGTTAAATGGATTGAGGAAGGAGAAAAACCATCAAAATACTTTATTAGTTTAGAATCAAGAAACTATGTCAGTAAGCAAATTCCAAAAATAGAAAGAGATGATGGATCATTTGTTTCTACTCAGAAAGATATTTTAGAGGAAACAAAGTCTTTTTATGAACGCTTATATAAAAAAAGGGAAAATGTTGAATCTGAAAATATTCATGAAAAATTAAAAACCTATAAAAATATTCCCAAGTTAAGTAAAGAAGAATCAAAAAGTCTTGAAGGTCCAGTGACAAATTCTGAAGTTTTTAATTTCCTAAAACAAATGAAAAATGAGAAGAGTCCTGGCCCCGATGGATTTACTTGCGAGTTTTTCAAATTCTTTTGGAAAGATATAGGTTCTTTTATTACAAGAGCAATAAACAATTCTTATGATCTAACACATTTTACAGAATCAAATAAACTTGGAATTATAACTTGTATTCCAAAATCAGGAAAACCAAAACAGTTTTTAAAAAACTGGCGGCCAATTAGTCTACTAAATGTTGTTTATAAAATAGCTTCAGGTTGTATTGCTGAACGAATGAAAACAAAATTAGATAAATTAATCAATAGAGATCAAACTGGATTTATAAAAGGAAGATTCATAGGGGAGAATATTAGATTAATATACGATTTGATGCATTATACAGAATTAAACCAAGTACCTGGTTTACTAATGCTTATAGACTTTGAAAAAGCATTTGATACAATTTCATGGAAATTTATATATCAAACATTGGACTTTTTCAACTTTTGGCCCTCCATTAAAAAATGGATTGAGACTTTCTACAGTGGTATTAAATCATGTGTAATACAAAATGGTATTATCTCAGACTATATATTTCCTCAAAGAGGCTGTAGACAGGGCGACCCAATTTCACCATATCTCTTTTTGTTATGTGCAGAAATAATTGGAATTCTTATTCGAAATAATAAAGACATTAAAGGCATAACAATCGAAGGCGAAGAATATAAACTTTCACAATATGCTGATGATACATCCCTTATTTCAGATGGTTCACCTACCTCAATGGATAGTATTCTAAGAGAACTCGATTATTTTGCAAATATTTCCGGTTTAAAAATTAACTTCTTAAAAACAAAAATGGTTTGGATTGGAAGTAAAAAATATTCCAAGGAAGTTTTTCACCATTCTCGATGGAAGCTTGATTGGGATAATTCAAACTTTGATTTGCTAGGAATAAAATTTTCAGTTAATCTGGAGGAAATGCTTGAATTAAATTACATGTCAAAATTAAATGATATTAAAAAACTCCTATGTAGTTGGAGTATGAGGAAACTTACCCCAATTGGTAGATTAACAGTAATTAAAACTCTTATAATACCAAAACTAAATCATCTGATTCTTACACTACCAAATCCTAAACCTGAATTTCTAAAAATGTTTGAGACAGAGTTGTTTCTTTTTTTATGGAATAGTAAAATACATAAAATAAAGAAAAATGTTATAATTCAGGACTATAAATATGGAGGGCTGAAAATGGTAGATTACACAGAATTTATTTCTGCACTTAAATCAAGTTGGGTTAGAAGACTCATTCATTCAGATGCAAAATGGGTAAAGTTGTTTAAAGCTGAACTAAAAACAGACATTGAAAACATGTGGATAAGGGGCTCGGATTACATTTTAAACTTAACAAAGAATTTAACAAACAATTTTTGGAAAGATGTCCTTAATTCCTGGGTAAGACTTATAAATATAAACCAAGAAAACAAACATGTGTTATTAGAACATATATGGAATAACCCACATATATTGATTAATGGAAAATCTTTTTTCTGGAAAAGCTATTTTGAGGAAGGCTTTGTCTTTTTAAATGACCTTTTTGATAATGATGGTAGCTTTTTAAGCTTCGATACCATAGTAAACTTGAAAGTGAAAACAAATTTTGTTGAATATAATGGTCTTAAGAGGGCTATATTAAAAAGACTGAAGTATGCAGGAATAGAGGACATAAAAAGATTAAAGGTTATTGGACCAAATATTCCACATTCAACTTTCATTTTTTATAGAAGTAATAAAGGGTGTAAAGATATGTATAAAATATTTATAAATAACAAGAGAGAGCCAATCAGTTCTCTTTTAAAATGGAATGAAAATAATGTTTTCTTTGATGAAGCAGATTGGAATAAAATATTTGAACTTCCTTTCAAAGTTACTCAGGAATCCAAATTTCACTGGCTCCAATTTCAAATATTACACAGAATTATTCCAACAAATTATTATCTTTTTAAATTGAAGCTGATTGACTCACCAGCTTGCACCTTTTGTTTAAGTGACTTAGAAACAATTGACCACTTGTTTGTAGAATGTTTCAAAGTAAAAGATTTATGGTGTAGGATTGAAGAATGGGTTTTGGACAAATTTGAGATGCATTGTAGTTTTGATAAAATGTCAATACTTTTTGGTAAATACGAGAACAGGAATATTTGTAAAGTACAAAACTTGATTATACTTACTGTAAAACAATTTATTTTTGCAAGTAAATATAAAAGTATTCCAAAACTAAATATCGACATCCTAATAAAGAGGATTATAGAGAGAATTTTTATAGAAAAGGTGTTGTTATTACAAAGTTGCAAATATATGGAATATGAAAGGCACTGGCAAAAAATCTGTGATGTTCTTTGAAAAAAAATCATTTGTTTTTATGGTAAAACGTTATTATATGCTAATTTTAAGGATTTACATTAGCTAATTATAAACATTTGAATGCATTTTGCTACGACTGCTGACCCCACCCCTTTTTTTTTCTTTTTTTTTAAATAAAATAAAATAACTTTCACGTATACAAGTAAACTTTGTACTGCTGTAAACTAATGAAATTATCAAGACAATTACCGTGTATATGTGTTTATATGTTTTGCTTATATATATATATATGTATAGTCTGCTTTGTGTACTTGTGAAAGTCAATAAAAAAAAAAAAAAAAAAAAAAAAAAAAAGTTTTGAAAATACCTTAAAAAAAAAAAGTTTAAAGACTTTGTGGACCTTGTAAAGGCGGAAGCTAAGAAGGTGAATGATCCAACATATGGATTTCAGCAAGTAAGAGGCTCGAGCTCACAACAGAAACCAAAGGGAGTATCTTGTGAAGTAACCAAGTTATACCCTGCGCAGAAATGTGTTTATTGCAATAGTGTTAATCAAACGATAGACAAATGTAGAAAGATTATAGAACTAAATAGGGATAATAGAATTGTGTACCTTAGAAGAAAAGGACTGTGTTTTGGATGCTTAAAGCAAGGACACCTTAGTAGTCAGTGTAGGAAAAGGCTTAAGTGTACAGAGTGTTCGCGACAACATCCAACTATCCTCCATAATGAGAATCAAAGACTCAAGAACAATCAATTAGCTGAAGAGGCGTCTGTGTGTGGGAAACAGCTTGAAGCAGTGATTTAGAAAAGATGACTCCAAGCCAAGTGTTAAAGCAATTTCTCCTGGATGTCATGAAGAAACTGAGGATATATCATGTGCAATGGCCATCATACCTGTACGTGTAAAACTCAAGAACAAACCTTACACCGTGGAGACGTACGCATTTTTCGACTCTGGTATTAGCGTATCATTTTGCACGGAGGATATCATGTACCAGTTTGGAGCACATGGTAAAAAGACACAGATTACTATCAGTACTATGGGAGACACTCAGAAATTAAATACTTATGTGATGAATGGATTACAAGTATCAGGACTCACCGCAGAACACTATTGATCTCCCTAAGTTATACACACAAAAAAAACAAATGCCGGTTTCAAATCAAGAGATCCCAACAAAAGAAGAAATTAGAAAGTGGTCTCACTTGCAGTCAATTCCGTTTCCAGAGGTCGATGCAAACATTGGGATTCTGATCGGCAATAACGTTCCAGATGCGTACACACCATTTGAGCTGGCAGTAGGACCAAGAGGTTCACCCCATGCAACTAGAACCAGACTAGGCTGGATTCCTTGGAATATAATAAGAAACAGAACAACCTTTGATGTGAATCATGTGTGTATTCAAAATGATTGAACACAGCTTGATCATATTTTCAAACAAATAATGAAATTTGACTTTCCAGAGGCTGAGCTGATGGTGGATGATAAGAAGGAATACTCACTGGAGGACAAAAACTTTTTACAGCAAGTAGAGAATTCAATTCAGTTTGAAAATGGCCACTATCATATTGGACTTCCATTCCGCAGAAAGGATGTTGTGTTACCAAACAATTCTGCACAGTGTTTGAAGAGGCTAGAAGGACTAAAATGTAAATTTATGAAGAATCCTCAATTTAAGGATCACTATGTAGAGTTCATGGACAAAATATTGTAAAGAGGCTACGCAGAACCGGTTCCAGAAGATGAACTAAATGAAGAAGATGGGGGAATTTGGTTCTTACCTCATCACGGAATTTATCATCCAAAAAAGACAAATAAAATTAGAGTGGTATTTGACTGTTCCGCGAAATTCATGGGAGTGTCTTTGAACAATCAGTTACTACAAGGACCAAACTTGGCAAATAATCTCCTGGGCGTATTGATGCGATTCCGACAAGAAGAGATTGCAATATTGGGCGACATCGAATCCATGTTCTACCAAGTGAAAGTGCCAGAAAAGGACCGAAATTTCCTACGTTTTTACTGGTGGAAGGACGGAGTTATAGATCAAAAACCGTTACAGTATAGGATGACTGTTCATTTATTTGGAGCAACTTCATCACCGAGTTGTTGTAATTATGCCTTACAGATAACTGCAGAGAAGCACAAAGAACAGTTTGCCCCCATAGTAACAGATACTGTGAAAAGAAATATGTATGTGGATGATTGTTTGACTTCTGTTGTTGCAGAGGAAACTGCTGTATCTTTGATTAAGGATGTCTCAGCTTTGTGCAAGATGGGTGGATTTTATTTGACCAAATTCATCAGCAATAGTGAAAAAGTCCTAGAATCTGTGCCAGAAATAGACAGAGTTCAGGAAGTTGAAAAGTGGAACTTAAGTGATGAAAGTTTAGTAGAGCGTGTTTTAGGTGTATATTGGTTCATAAAAAAGGATGTACTTGGATTTCAGTTGAACAATAACAACCAACCAGTAACTAGGCGTGGCATTTTAAGTGTCGTTAGTTCCGTCTATGATCCCCTTTGGATTGTTTCTCCCTTTATTTTGACAGCCAAATCCATATTACAGAACTTGTGTAAAAGGGGGATAAGCTGGGATGAAGAAATTCCTGCTAAGGAGCTAGTGAAATGGAATAGTTGGCTACAGCAATTGCCAGATTTAGAGAAAATAAACGTCTCAAGATGCTATAAGTCAGCGAATTTTAAGAACATTGTCAACTGTCAACTTCATTGTTTTGCTGATCCAAGTGAGATTGGGTACGGAGCAGTGTTTTACCTCAGACTTTTGAATGAAGATGGACATGTTCACTGTGCATTTGTATTAGGAAAATCAAGAGTTGTGCCCCTGAAATCTGTGAGTGTACCCAGATTAGAACTGACAGCGGCTACAAGTGCAGTGAAACTTTGTCAAATGATAATGAAAGAACTGGACTACCTTGTTTAGCAAGTATTTTATTGGACTGATAGCATGACAGTTATTCGGTACATATCCAACAAAATGACACGTTTCTATACCTTTATAGCAAACCGTCTAGCGATAATTCATGAAGCAACTGAAGTGGAACAGTGGCGTTATGTAGACACACAAAAAAAATCCAGCTGATCTGGCATCAAGAGGAATGAACATGGAAAAGTTTTTGAAAACTCACCAATGGCTACAAGGACCAGACTTCTTATGGAATGATGAAGATGAGTGGCCAAAGTGTTGTGAAAACTTGAACATTCCAATTGATGACCCAGAAGTAAGAAGACCTGTGAATGTTTGTACAAATGAGACAACTCAACGTGAAGGAGTTGAATGCTTAATTCAGTACTGTTCAGACTGGTTCAAATTAATCAAGATGACTGCATGGCTAATCGTCGAAAAGGAATACTTAAAATCTGCAGTGAAAGCTGAACAAGAAGAGCCCAAAGAGGACAGGACAAAGGAACGCAAAAAAGAAGTCAAGAAAAAATTACAACTGACAATTTCAAAGAGGACTGAAGCAGAAAAGGCTCTAATGTATTAGGTGCAGCAGAAACATTTCAGCGAGGAAATTGAAGCCTTGAAAAATAGGACCGATTCTGGAAAACAGAAAAGCATAGGATAATAATCCTGCCAAAAAATTCTCCAGTGTCTAGTCTCATCATTAAAGACGCTCATCAAACCATTGGACACTTGGGAAAAAAACTCGATCGTAAGTGTTTTAAGACAGATATATTGGATTATTGGTGCAAGTGTGATGATTAAAAGTTTGGTATCCAGATGTGTGATATGCAAGAAACACAGAGGTGTTTGTGAAAAACAAAAGATGGCAGATCTTCCAGAAGAAAAACTTAAGGCAGATGACCCCCCCTTTACCAGGCTTGGAATGGATTTCTTTGGACCCTTTGAAGGTAGAAGTACACTGAAGCGTTACGGTGTGATTTTCACATATTTAGTTACAAGATCAATACATCTTGAATTGCCTTTTTCTCTGAACACAGATTCATGCATAAATGCCATTAGAAGATTTATAGCAAGAAGAGGAATACCAGCATTCATTCGTTCAGATAATGGCACGAATCTCGTTGGTGCTGCTAAGAAAATGTCAGAGGAAATACAGAGATGGAACTTGCATCAGATACATGAATTTATGCTTCAGAAGAAAATCCAATGGGAGTTCAATCCGCCAGCTGCTTCACATTTTGGAGGTGTATGGGAAGGACTCATAAGATCTGTTAGAAAAGTTTTGTATTCAGTGATGTGTGAACAAAATATTCGCATTAGTGATGAAGGACTTTCTACACTCTTTTGTGAAGTTGAAGCAATTCTAAATGGAAGGCCAATTGCAGAAATGTCAGAGGATGTACGCGATGTGGATGCGCTAACACCAAATCATTTGCTACTTTTGCGACCTGGTGAGAGATTTCCCCCTGGACTTTTTGATAAAAAGGACAATTATGTGAGACGACGATGGCGTCAAATCCAGTACTTAGATGACATATTTTGGGCAAAGTGGAAAAATGAATATTTGCAGCTTTTACAGAAAAGGCAAAAATTGACACAACCAACTAGAAATATGAAAGTAGGTGATATTGTTCTTGTGATGGACAACTCTCCAAGGAATTCATGGATTAATGGGACGAGTGATCGAGACGATGAAGGACAGAGATGACCTTGTGCGAGTTGTCAAAGTGAAGACTGGATCATCAACCCTGATGCGTCCGATTAGAAAACTCTGTCTGCTTGTTGAGTCCGAGTGATGATGACTGTGTGGCATGGATCTGACAGTGACGATAATTGGACCATAAATAACTTTCGACGATAATTGGACCATAAATAACTTTCGTATGAAACAATTGAAATTATTTTATTTGGCATGCATTATTTGTATGTAATTTTTTTGATTGGCCTTGTTTGTAATGAGTTGATAATTGTGTTTTTTGTGGAAACCCAATTAAGGGGGCAATATGTAACGGCCAATCCGGAATTTTACGGTTTACCTAGCTACAGTTTTTCTTTGTACGTCTCGGAAGTCGAATCATGGAAGGCACGATTTTTTGTAGCCTATTGTTTGTTACTCTGTACGACTAGTATACCAGTGTCTAACAAATTTGGTATGTATTTATTTAATTTAAACAATGTCTTGAGTATATTTTGCATAAGTATTTTTGCTTTATTTTGCATAACTTTGAATATTGAAGTGTAAACATACCCATGTGTTCACAATGTACAGTACGTAACGAAAGTAATTCTCAATCTTGCTATTTTGTATATTTTTATCTTTCAAGTCTTAAAGAACTTCAGAATTTATAATACAGGAATTATAGGATTTATAGTAAAGATATTTATGTATAAATTCAGGAAAAATAACTCATGTATAGTACGCATGCATTATATTGTTATTCATTGTTTTTTGTAGTCAATCTCATCGATATGACATGTTGGAATCTTCGGATTAAAATTTCGAATCGGTGTGAATATGACTTTTTCTACTGGTATAAACTTGGAAGGCTACATAAGGTAACCATTCATATCTTCTTCTAGTAAAATAGCCAGATATGAAACAGATGTGTCAGACTCTGTTGTGTTTAGAATTTCGAGTTGAAAAGGTTATTTCGAATCAACTTAGGGATAAAAATAAATATTGTATATAAATAAAACTCTTTATTTTTTATATTCAATGTTTTCCCTAGTAATACAGCTATTTCTTTTACTAAAGCATTATATGGCAAAATGTCAACAACTACAATTTTTACGACTTTTTTGTTAAAATTATAATATATGATGAGTATTACTATAGCAGAGTGTGTCTTATATACATTATATATAAGACACACAATAATTCTATCGTCTGGTTTCCAGTGGGGGCATCTCAAAATGTAAAAATTACATTTTCTGTTTTTATGGAGTACTACAAAATTTTTTGATAGATAACGAGGATTTTTAAAAAATACGAAAATAATTGAGAAATTCACAAATTCATTCATTTTCGATTTTAAGAGTTTATATTGTAAACATTAGTTATGACCCTCTCTTTCATGAACACTTCATGAACACACAGTTACGACGTTAATCAACCTATCGGTTGAAAAATAGTTTTAAAATCAGCTAGGTAAATTTAAATACAGGTTTTTAATCTTGCAATTTCTAGGTATTATAAATGTTATTAATTTTGTCAAAATAGTTATAATTATTACGCAAAAAATTCAATATGGCAGTAATATGTCCCCAACCATACGTGTATTAAATGTGTATCTCCATATACAAGAAGATACCTGTGATACATATGATCTATTGAGATTAGATATTATAGAATTAATTTCCCGGACAAGTTGCTTAATATTCTCCTAAATATGGTTATCGTATTATCTGCTTTATGATTGGTAGACCCGGGTTCGATTCTCGTTAGCGGCGCCGCGTCAAACGTAAGACGA
>NW_026919435.1:0-15963 GCF_032062105.1 Saccostrea cuccullata
ATCTCACTTTTTTCATCTTTCCCTCTTTCTGTCAGATCTGTCTGTCTTTGTATTTTGGCAGGTCTTCCTGTAAAAACCATGCAATTACATGTATTATAAATAATGAATCCCCCAATTAACAAAACATTGAAAAACTAACACTTGCCTAAACATCTTTATCTATGCTCCACAACACCTTATTAATTTACGAGGCTTACAGGTCAATAAGTTGCCTATAAGATCCACTCAAGAAATCTGACATATGAATTTTCAATTCATATTGTACACATGTACATGATCTACAAATCACTCTGTGCATGGTGTTCTTTACTTTTCTTTACTTTTTTCTGGGTCATTTCACACATGCAAATAATTTTTGCCCTGTTTTGAATTCATTCAGGCACATGTTGTGAAGTAGAGAAAATGTTATTTCAATAGTTTTATTTTGTTTTGTTGAAATTTGCTCATGAAAGAAAAAAATTGCATATGAAAATCTTAAAATAGCAAAGACTATCCAGTCATCAAAAGACTTATTGTTCATTTGAATGTTCTGGTAAACATGATGAATGAATACAAAACTAAACACATTTTCTGACTTACCACGACCTTTCTTGGGAGATTTTGGGGATGGTCCTCCATTTTCTGACTCTGCATCTTTTGAATTCTCTCCTTCCTTTGAATTCATCCTTTCTTTCACCTCTATGTTTTCATCTCCCCCACTTTCTGTCTTTCTGTTTAATTTAGGAGGTCTTCCTGCGAAACCATGATTATTCAGAAATACAAGAGGCCCAAGGGCCTTGAATCGCTCTTCTGATAAATTGTACAATCTATCACTTCTATTAGAAGCCTCCAACTCTATTAGTATCATAAGACCCAAAATGCATCAACTTACAAAGTTTGATAATATTTAGCCAGTTAGATTGAATATATTATAATATAATTATAAAATACCATAAGTACGTCACAGTGACCTACCTTTTGATTGAAATTTTCTGAGGACTCAAGATACATTAATTGACAAAGACTGATGATTCTAATTAAATAAGTACTTGAGATATGCAAAAGTAGGTCACCGTGACCTACTTCTTGTTGGACATTCAATGAAACCCTAATATGCCTCAACTGACAAAGTTTGATGATTCCAAGCCAATAAGTACCAGATATAATTAAATATAGCCATAAAATGTCAAAAGTAGGTTACAGTGACCTACTTTTTGGTCGACGTTCTCCGAAAACCCAAGGTGCCTAGACTGACAAAGTTTAATGATTCTAACCTCATATGTACCTGAGATAGTTAAAAGTAGGTCATTGTGACCTACATTTTGACCGACATTTTCCGAAAACCCAAGATGCCTCAACTGACAATATGTAACAATTCTAGGCCACTAAACAACTAAGATACTTAAATATAGCCATAAAATATCAAAAGTAGGTCACTGTGACCTATTTTTTGGTTCGACAATCTCCGAAAACCCAAGATGCATCAACTGACAAAGTTTGATGATTTTAGGTTAATAAGTACCAGAGATACTTAATTATAGCCACAAAATGTCAAAAGTAGGTCACCATGACCTACTTTTTGATCGTCACTCTCCGAAAACCCAAGATGCATCAACTCACAAAGTTTGATGATTCTAAGCCAATAAGTACCGGAGAAACTTAAATAAAGCCATAAAATGTCAAAAGTAGGTCACCGTGACCTACTGTTTTGGTCATCACTCTCCGAAAACTAAGTATGCATTGACTCACAAAGTTTGATGATTCTAAGCCAAAAAATACATAAGATACTTAAATATAGCCATAAAATGTCGAAAGTAGGTCACCGTGACCTACATTTTGGTCGACATTTTTCCAAGATCCAAGATGCATCTACTGACCAAGTTTGATGATCGTACGTCTGAAGGTAATCAAAATATGCGTTTTAAACAATTTGAAAACAAATGTCAGCAAAATTCAAAAAGTAGGTCACAGTGAACTACTTTTTCATAAATATGTTGTAAGGTCCCAAGATGCATCAAAGTACAAGATTTGATGATTCTAAACTCCCAGTTTCTGAAATGATGGGATTTAATGTTTTTAAAAAGATAAGTCATAAAGTTCAAAAAGTAGGTCACGGTGACCTACTTTTAAGTTGACATTGTTTGAGGACCCAAGATGCATCAACTGACAAAGTTTGATGATCATAGGCCTTAAAGTGTCCAAAATATGCCTTCAAATCAATTTGAAAACAAATGTCCCGCAAAAATTAAAAAGTAGGTCACCGTCACCTACTTTTGAGTTAACATGATATGAAGTCGTAAGATGCATCAACTTACAAGATTTGATGATCCTAGTCCTTAAAGTAAGCAAAATATACACGTTTTTATTATTGTAATTGTAAATTTAGGTCAACTTTGAAGTGACCTTGAGACCACGCCCTTTACCCCAGGGTAATTCCCCGTGCAAATTTTAATCTTCGACATATCCTGATCCTTGTATGTAAGATTGGTGAAAATCTGCCTGGTGGTTATGGAGATGAAGATTTTTTAGCAACCAGAACTTTTGGTTTTGTTTTCCTGATTATCTCCCCTTGTTTAAGATAGGATTCTTCTCTGGTTTCTGACTAAATATGAAACACTCAAGTATATTTGCTTATATGTCTTATATATTGAGGTGTAAGGAAATTAAAAGATCATATTTTTCTTTCCTCATCACAATTGTACCACTTTATAGTAAAAAATGGTAAACTGTATTTGAAAACTAGCAGGGACTATAGTGGCGTATGAAAATATCTTCTTTTCTGCCTCTCAAAATTATAATAGAACAATGAATTTAGTTATAATTTTTACACAATCGAAGTCTTGGAGAAATTTTCAAATGTAAGTTAGATTAATAATGAGGGACTAAACTTTCAAAATATATCAAATAAATATGATTTTTCTAAAAAACTAGAACTTTATCAGCTTTTAAACGCTTCCTATCAAAGTGCAGATTTGAGCCAAAAATCCATAAAAAGTATTTTTCTCTCTTAGTAAACGATCAAAACTTTTTGTTTTTGTATCATTTTGTAAATTTATGAGACTACTTTATTATATGTGAAAATAAGAAAAAGTTAAATATAGGAAGTATATGAAAATAACTAATATATCCTAAAAAATTAAGAAAAACAGAGAAAATTCGGATTAGCCAATATCCAGTTAAGTTAATTTATTTGTGTAAATTTGGATCATTCTCTATAAGGCCGTTTTGCGGCCTACAATGACTTCAAATTTTCAGATAGTATTTTTTCCTTTAAAAATTGTATGAATCACTAGGCTTATGTTCCGATTTAATAATAAATATTGGTTGGTTAATGATACTTTAGTATTTTTAATGATATGGAGTCATAAAGTAAGGTACTATCGGTCCGTATAAGCATTAGAGTAATGGGAAAACTCAAGAGGGTGGCTGTGTTAGATAACTCCTACGCATGTCTTAACCACCTTTAACCAACACCAAAATTTGCATGTAAATTTCTTATAAATATAAAAAGTAACTACCAAATTATGAATTTGGTTAAAGGTGTTTATGACATCTAAATAAAAACTTTTCACTTCATTTTTACGATATTTGCAGAAAAAAGCCAACTACTGACAATGAAGGATATCAGCTAATGTAGATTATTTCTTTTTATAAACTTTCGGTTAGAGTACAATTTTCTGTTGATTTACTAAGATTAATATCATCCATGCATATTTACAAAAAAATGTGAACTTCTTACTTAAAAATCTAAAAATCAAAGGACTGTTAAGACTGGATGTCATGAAATTCCAAGTGGAGACGTTTCTTTGAAATGTCTGAAAAAAAAATTAAGAAATAAAAACTTTTTATAGAATATTTGATGTGAATATGAGTTATTTTTTATATTTATGATGATAGTTTAGTACATCTATATTTGCTACTTCCTTGAATTTCGTTATGAGTACTACATATATTCTTTGTTTTTCCTTATTGAGTACTGTATATGTTCTAGAAATGATGAAAGCAATCTTTGTTGAAGCGGTAACATGCATTTATTATTTGTGTTATAGACACTTTTCGTATGGGTACACACATAATTTTTATATGGACACTTCCGTTCGAGAATCATGGTATCCATATTTTGTTAACTAGGTCTTAATATTGAAAGGACTCAATCTATTCATCACACTTCTTTGATAGCATCGATATAAGCTGTCTTAGAAAATAAACTGGTAGAGAGGAGAGGGATTCATAAATGTAATATGTCATTGATAATGAATGTTGCTTTACCCTATTTAAGGATTTTTCAACCAGATAAAGAAATCATCCACTTAAGGTCAAGCGTTTATGCATAGTTGCATTTATTTACTAACAACGCCCAACGCGGGACGGGACCTATTTTTTTTTTTTTTTTTTTTTTTTAACAAAAAAAGATAATATCCAAAAGACTGATGGCATTTACTTTAAAAGCTATTAAAGACTTAGGCAGGGAACTGTCACTATCCGTGTTAAACAAGTTTTTGACGCTGCACTGGGAAAGAGACTGAATTTAATCTACAGGTTCAAGAGTGGGAAAGGAACATCAAACTTTAAGGGTCCATTTTGTACCTGGGATGTTGTAGAACTCTTAATTCAGATACTAGTTTATACGAATAACTTCAGAATCTGATATGCATACTGTAGTTGAAGGAACTGCTAAAATTCTGCTCCATCATTTTATGTTGTGCCATAAGACACGAGGGGGGGTCTCAACTTTTGTACATGTAAATACATACAGTTTAGATGGCATTTTTAATTGAATATATCGTGGAACACGTGAAATTAAATAAAAGCAAAGCCATTTTACGACGCTATTTCATATTACTTAGAGATATATGTTTTAATGCAACCACTCTGAGTTAAATAAATTGACTATTTACATGTATATGGATAGTCAACTTGTACTTGCATTGATATTCTTATGCTGTTAATTCTTATTTTTTGCAAAAGTTAAATTTTTTTCTGAATTACAACTTCAGTTTTATTTAATCGCAATCAAAATCCATTCAGTGCTTTCAACATTTGATACATAACTTTTAGAGTTCAATAGAAACTTAAAAACCCCATTTCTAACATGGTTATTTTATGCTAAAAATAAGTACCACATCTATAGAAATGATATACAATTACAAAATAATTATATATGATATAATATTTTTCAAAAAAATTGCAAATCAAACTTTTTTCAGCACCATACAGTGTGAATTTCGAAAAGATTAGCGTTCAAATTATCCACAATGTGGATGCATCGGAATTCTTGTCATAAAAATACCATGAACCTTAAATTGAAAATTTTTTTCGAATTTATTACTTAGGTCTGATGTATTCCCGACACAAATAAACAATTTTTTATTATTTACATTAAGAAATATGCCTAGAAACTTGATTTAAATAGACGTACCCTCAATTTTTCTTTAACTGACAGCCATTTTTTATCCCTAAATCACGTGACCTAGATGATAAATGTTGGAAAACAAAAATCAAAATCATAAACTAAAATGATTATAGTTATATAAAATCACATTTTAAAGCAATTTTATCGTAGGCCGGAAAATGGCCTTATAGAGAATGAACCTTTGGTAATATCATGCTATATACCCGATATAGTAATATGTTTTTATGCAAAAAGAACAATCATTAAACTTTTGAAATAGAAGTAGGTATCACATGATTGGCAACAGTTATTTTTTATTCTTAATGTCAAGGAAAAAGATAATGACCTTGACCTGACCTTGCCTCTAATATAAAACGGTCAAATTTAATTTCACTGATACCATCACTTAGTGATATTATCTTCTTGATTTCTGTGAAAATCACATTAATTTTTAAATATTAGTTAAAATATGAAAGAATCCGGCTTTCAGTAACTTTTCAATTCATTAAAAGGTGTCAATCAATTAAATGACCTGGAATGTTTTGAATACATTTCAGTGTATAAAGTATGATATTATTTATCTTTTGTAGTGGCTTGTTGGAAAAGTGTTTTAAAAAAAAATGATCCATCAACTTTCAGTGACCTTTCCAACTTTCAGTGACCTTTCCGTCGTCTTTTTATCAGTGATTTTTGGGGGAAACTTTCAGTGACCTTTTTGTCGATCTTTATAACATTGTCTTTTTTAATGTGACCTTTGTGTCGTCAAATTGCGACAACACCATAATTTCTATAGTGACTAATTTAAAAAAAATCGCTTTAGTAATTTTTTCAACTCTCAACTTTTAAAACATACTAGGTCAATTGATTGATATCATTGGAAATATTTTAATTGAAAGATTCATTATACCAACACTTTACTCTTATTTTTTTGATCTTTCCTTTTTAGTGATACATGACAGCTTTATGCATTAAATATATCAGTAATAAATTAATGATTTCGCTACCCGAAAGTTTATAAATCTTTTATCAGCTGATTCGGAAATCAAAATATATATATATATATATCGTGACGAAGCTATAAATGCAATTTGTTCTTTATAAAAAAACCATTTACTAAGTTTTCATAGGAATTTACAATATCTTAAATCTTTGACACAGGAAGGTAGCAAAGAATTAAACTGATAGCTGTCATCATCCTTAAACATGTGTAATTAATTTGACCATATCCCAAAATATATTTTTAAACTTATTCAAAAGATTTTTAATTGAATATTTCTAGTTACATGAACAGTAAAAAGCGACCTGGCCGAGGATTAAAAAAATTATTTGCATTTTATACCGATTCATAAATTAAATAATTGCATAACATTTATATGCTTACATTATATTTTAATTACAATGGAAATAAATAGTCGACTATTAATGAGACAGAATTGAATATTATTTAAACCATTCGAATATTAAATAAATGCAATAAAGGAAGTGATAAAGAAATTGTCATTTCAAAAATGAAAAAAGCATCATTTCTCAAAGACATTATTTTAAATTAATTTTTAATGCCTCCAAAGAATGTAAATAATTTTATACATGCCTCTTGTAGAAAAAGTAAATATATAGGAGATTTTAGCTTTCTAAATGATATTGCTCATTCTACTAAGTTTCTAGCTAGAGAATTTACAACGATCTTAAATCTTTGACAAATTAATAATTGGACTTGTACCAATTATAAATTCATTATCCTGAAGGAATGTTGTAATTAAACAGTCTTTGCTGTAAAGTTTTGAAACTAACGATAAATCTTAAAACAGTAATTTTATATAGATATAACACATAAAAAGCTTCGACAAAACAGGTGCTGATTGTTCCATCGATTTCAATAAATTAATTGATTTTAAATCTTCATTTGTACAGACCTATGAATGTGACGCAATTGATACATTTTGGATACCTACGCTGGTGTAAATCTATTTCATTTTATTATCATATCTCTTTTCTGAGATTCAGTGTGCATTAATTTTGTTAGTTTTTATATAAAAGGGGTCTTGAATTATACATTTAATGCTAATACGCTATCGATGAGATTAAAATTTTTTTAAAAAATAAGCCGATTATTCAATAAAATGATTCAACTGAATGATCACGGAAAGGTCATGAATATTTTGACATCCCTAATTTCATCACGGAAAGGTCACGGGAAATGGTCTTTTCAGTGACCTTTCAGTGACCATTCAAGCACCATTCAGTCAACAGAAGACTGATCCTTTCCTCAGAGGAATTTCATAAAATTTTTAAATATTAATGTATTTTGTCTGTTTTGTGATAAAGGGTCCCAACCCTTAATTTAATAAAAATGGTATATATAGGCCAAGGACACCTCCATGACAAATTTGGTACTGATGTTTTAGAGGTCCCTCTCTGTTTGGCTCCATATTTTGTATTGTGCAACCGCACAAATGGCCATAGCAAATATTTTTCTTTGGAGGAGACCTTTAACAGAAGAGTTTAGAAAATTTGATGATTCGTAGAATCTCATTCTTTCATAAGAAATGGAAGAAAACACATTTATTTAAAATATTATTTCAAAAAAATGATAATAAAAAAAATAAACATTTCATAAATAGAGGTAAACAAATTTCAAATATCTTCCTAAACATTAGAAAAATAATTTTATTACAAAAAATTACCAGGCGACCTCTCTTGAGAGATTTTGGGGATTTGCTTCATTTTTGGAATCACCTGGCTTGGTATATTTTTCATTTATGTTTATATCCATCTTTGTGCAATTTAGGTGGTCTTCCTGTAACATATTCTAAAATTTGTTTTCCCTGTAAACAATTTAAAAGACATGTGTCACTGGTTTACATGTTATTTTATTGAATCTTTAATTTTTCCAAGAAAAATATTTTTAGTTCTTAGGAGAAAAAGTTAAGAATTAAAGAAGAAATACAGTACATGTATAAGTAGAAAGAAAAAAATTGTATCATCTGACAAATTTAGCCATTTGTTCTTGAATAATGGTAGTTTATATATAGCCAAAATGATTTTAGTGATTTTTAAAGTTTGGTCTTAAAGGCTATGTGACTTATACAGTGTTATAGGCAATTAATTTTTAAAAAGATTGGTATTTTTCTCAGCACGCTGAAATACATTTTTATATGCATTTTGGATGATTATCACTACAAATTATGGTAAATATGAAATGTTGTATTTTTATATTACCTACATGAAAAACAAGTTTTACATGTTTTAATAATTTTATATCTATCTTAAGTCTTCCAATATCGTCTTTTTAATGATTTAAGATTAAATATCGGTGTCATTTCGAAAAATATTAATTGACATCAGGTTAAAACATCAATGGATTTACTTGAAATGGTCATCACTTGAGAAAAAAAGTACGACTTATAAGCGGGTCTTTTTCCAGGCTTGTTTACAACCGATTTATAGGCGGAGCTTTTAGTGCCTATTATATATGGTTTTAAATCTCCATTAATTCAATTTTAACAATTGAATTATTATTTTTTGGACATGTTTGTCTCCGAGGATAACTGCAACAGAGTATGAAACAAATTCAGTAATATGCTTTAATATAACGTAAATGATGCTGACAGACACCCATGCCATTATAAAAAGGCGTACTTTCATTTGTATTTTTAAAAACAATCCTTTATTTATAACACAAAATCACCTCGGCAATAATTCAGTGTTAAAAACATATGTGGTATTTTCAATCTTTAATTTTATAGTTTCAAAACATTTCAAATAGAGATGAAAGCTGAAAATGATAAAGATACCACAAATCTACATGTTTCACTATGAATATCAAAAGAAACATTAATGGTAATCTAACAAACAAGTTATGACAATTTGAAATTACTTTAACTTTTCAAATGTCAACTCCCCTTACTTATAAATGCAGCAATAAACCTTCATCATCCTGCATACGTGGTTTGTATCTCTCCTCTGATTTGATACGCAAGAGCATCACTGGAGTCCTCAATTTCTAAAACGATGCAAATTATTGAAAACAAGTTGATGAAACAAGGTCAGCAGCTACTGTTAAAGACATGGTCAAAGTTTGATGGTCAACAATGACCCTGTCAGCAAATACAATTTATCATTGAGTCAAAATTGCTGATTCACGTTTTTCATACTAATTGTTAGTCCATCATTTATACTTTAAATTGACGACGGATTTTTCCGTTATTTCACGATCAAGCATAACAAGGAGCACACGGCGGAAATGAGGTTGACGGTATATACGAGGGGTGCTCAAAACTAATGTCACATGTGTCCATATCTTCCATATTTGGCATCTATTATCAGAAAACAATATACCAAAAGATGCAAAATACAAATCAAATTAACATAAATATTTTCATTTAATGATGTTGTATTCCAGTTTATTTTATATAACTTCAACTTTCTGTTTATACCAACTTTAAAGTACTTTTTGCAAAATCAGGTCACTTTATAAAGTGATTTTTTCTTAGAAGAAGAAAGACAAACATTTTAAGAAATACCAGTATATAAGCGCCATATACACAAGTAACCATATATTTTTAAAGACACTATTCAGTGATTTACTTTTCTTTAATTGAAAATTATTTTTTCGGCATTGATATTTCACATTTATGCTTTATTATTTCCATTGAAAATGGGCTCTTAAAATGAGAAAAATATTGAGTCGAGTTGTAATGCATTATAAATGCAAAATATGGGAATCATCACTAGCCACAATTACAGTTAATTAATGATTTTACAGAATACCAGTAATATAATGAACTTCTTTAAAAATTTAACCTTATAACGAACAATTTACGGGTGATTATATAAATAATACAATACATTTTATATAAACCGAAAGATATATTATCGGTAAGCCAAATGTTTTAAACCTGTAAAAGATGATGATAAAAAGAGTGTGCATTTATTAGAGTGACATGTGCATTTTAAAGTTTGTCTTAAGCTACTGTTGAAAAAAAATTTGATTGAGGGCTTAATTCTGAAAGGAGTGAGTGTATAATGTTACAGAGAATTCTTAAAGAAAGTGAAATTGGTGAAATTGTTTGCGATTCACAAAATATTTTTTAATGAAACGAAGGGGAAACGCTTAAAAACATGACGGCGCGTATCCGTCATTTGACGTTATATTTAGTTGTGGCGACTACCATACATTGTTTATAATCCGATATTTTGGAAAGTATACCTCATATTCCTTTGAATTTTTCAGGTCTGATTTGAAATAGATATAACTTCCATTATTTATCATTTTGTTGTTTTACGTCGAATTGGTAGTAATTTTATCAAAGTTGTGACATTACTTTTGGATCAACCCTCATATAACATTGATTTTGGAAACATTAAAGATCTTCAACTTTTTATAATTGTCCTTTATAAATTATCTATTGTGAACATAACTTATTACAATGTATTCATATTTTCAGTACCTTGTTTATCTACTTTGGACTTCACTGCTCTTCTCTGTGGACTGGCAGGACTTTTATTCACTATATGGGGTCTACCCCTTCCTCTTTTCATCTTCCTTGGAGACTTCCTAGTGCCCTTTTTAACTGGTTCTTGTATCTATTTTAAATAAATATTTTGAAGAATTAAGAGGGTTTTAACCTAATTTCATTACAATTTTCATAGTGTGATAATAATTCAACATTAATAACGATATTCAATCACAATAAGATCCCCTCTACACCAAAATATTACCTTTGCTCAAACCCAACTGTTTGAATACTCAAACTTTATTTTTAATTGAATTGTTACAACTTTTGAAAGAACGACAAAAAAAGCCTGTCCATTTCTTGACAACAGATTTATTTTTTCATATTATAGTTTATTCTTATTAGCTTGAACTATTTTTGTGTTATTCTTTGGTCATGTAGTCTATTTTAATTTGACATTTCTGAATTTGAATTGCTGCTTATCTGACATTTTTTTTTAAATTCTATATTTCTTTTGTAATTTCAAGAATTCTTAATGTGTTTAACCATTAAAAAAAAAAATAATAACACAAAGGTAAACCTTTCATTTCAGGGTGAAGGAGTGGTGGTGCATGGCAGGGTATCACACTAGTACCACACTGTTTTCAGAATTTACATTGTGACACGATAGCGGTGTTTTTCTTTGAAGTTTACTGTTCTGTATTAGCAATACAGAACGGGACTGTGGTGGGCGGAGCTACTTTCCGTTCTGTATTAGCCCTGTATATAGTGTATTTGCCAACTATTCTGTATCTAAAATACAGTACGGTCTAAAAATAAATCTGATTCAATTTAGCAAAGCTAGCACGTACACATAATAAATACTGATGTTTTCCTATAATTAATTTTTAAGAAATACCCGGTATTTTCCTGAGAATGTAGAATGTCAAAATTTCTCAATCAATTTCTAAAACTTATTCCACACAGAATCTACACGTAATTTCGATCGAAAGTAAAAAAAATCGCAATAACGGAAAACATCCTCTGTACCTAATTTTGAACAATCCGACAACGAAACGGAAAATTCGCTATCACGGAAAAAATCCTTCTCGCTGACGACAGCCACACGTCTCTTTCACTTCGTTTTTAATGTCGCAATTCAATTTGAAAATGAAAATCCCTGACATCAAAGTCCATTGAGAATTTTCTGTAAATCCTGTTTTTGTAAATCTAGTTAAACCGGAATTTTAAGACCCCTGAAATAAATTATGATAGATCTCTATCTACAATTATAACAACAGATCACAACAATTACGGTTAAATCCTCCAATTCATCCATTAAGACTGACTATCACTCGATTACGTCTACCCCGTTAAATTGTCAAAACAAATCTGACCGAATTTTACGTTTTCCGTGGAAATATATATACTGCGGATGCGTACTCCCCGTCGGGGCCTCATCTACAGTGGATGCTGCAAAGTTATAAAGTGGGCGGAGCTATTTTTGATTGATCGTGTCACAAATCATTTAGAGAACTCGACAGGTTCTGTATCGTAGATACAAATTTAGGGGCGGAGACTCGTGCTTTCGCACTCGTCTGCCCCCAAATTTGTATCTACGATACAGAACCTGTCGAGTTCTCTAAATAATACTTTAAGTTCAAATCATACAGCTGATATCTACAACATATCATTTATTTTCTTGCTAGCTAGGTGAGGACAGATTATTATTTAAAATTTCAACATTTTTAGGACAGATTTTTTTTCTATCAAATTCTTACACAGTTCTGTTGTGAGATATCCCAGTCTGTGTCCTCTTTGTCCTCTGCCTCAGATCCACTGTCCCAGCTGTCACTGGAGTCCTCATCATCAGATTCTACAGAACGTTAGCAATCTACACTTTATACAAGACTTTTTTGATACATCTACATATAAATTTCTAATGGAAAATTTGATTTTTGGACCAATTCATTTAAAACTTTGAAAAACTGAAGGGCCAAAATTCAAAATTTAGATCTTAATGGCACATCTAGTACATGGACCAATCATGCAAAAAGAATTTTCGTTTGCAGGCTCGTATGACGGTTTCTATGCAAAATAATTAATTAAGACCCATAATTGCTATACATACCGCAAAGAAAATGTGAAGACTTGTTTTCTAATACATTCTTGGTACCCACGATATGCGATTGCCAGTACACATTATGACGTCATATTATGACTTCATCGACCTTTACTACACAAGTTTATAAGAAACATCAACAAAATTGCCTCGGCGCAAGGGCATACCTTAAGGTATAAAGAGAAGCAGAATATTCCAAGGAATTAAGATATTACTGCACAAATGTCGACACTGCAATTGTTTAGTTACTATTCGTACAGTTTTATGTTGAAACAGGGTAAAAATGCACAGTCCACTGTAAGTTTAGTAAAATTTTTATCAATTGAAGAAGAGCATAGGATTTGTGCAGCAATTTTATTAATTTTAAGAATATTCTCCTTTAATATTATACATTATTTATTTTAAATGAAATAGGATATGCCCTTGCGCTGACGTTGTTTTTTGATGTGTTTTATTACCTTGAATGGGAAAGAACTATGACGTCATAATATGATGTCATAATGTGCACTTGCATTAACTGTGGGTACTAAGTATGTATTAGAAAATCAATTTGAACTTTCTCTGTGAAATACCGTAAATCAGGAAATTTTTACATCGATTTTATTTTGCGAATTCGGTCAAAATGCTGTTGATTAATTTTTACGTTTCAAATTTTGCGAATGACCACTGCTTTGTTTACATTTTCTTATTTGTGATTTATTTTTAAGAAAAATATTTTTGCGAATGCAATGCACTCGCAAATTTGCTAAAAATTTATCTACAGCAAAAATTTCCAGATTTACGGTATACAATTTATGCATTTTTATTAGCTCATTTGCACAGAAAAGCCCATATTTAGCTTTAACTCACGTTGTTTTTAAACCTGTAAGGGAAAGTTTAAATGTACAACAAGTAACATCAGTAATATTCCCAGTCTTAAAAAAGTGATGGGGAAAAATATAAAATGTAAACAGTACCTTTGCTATTTGCTGCTGAATTTAATGGACTTTTCCTTCGACTGCGTGACACTTTGTCCACTGAGCGAGGTCTTCCCCTTCCCCTTTCCTGTGAGACAGATTTTCCTCCTCAGAGTCCTCAATTGTTCATATTCCTTCAGTTCTACCTCATCAGATGCCCCACTTTTTTTTTTATTCCTTCCACAAAATAAAACTTTTTATTGCAGAGCATGCATCAAAATATAAAAGATTAGAAAACGAATTTTTGTAAGAATTAGCATTTACTTTTCGGTCTTTTTATACCACATCTTTTAGTCAATGACCTGTCAACTTGGGGTTTCTTATACCTATTTGACTTTTCAGTTTGTGGGGGGACGTCCTCTGCCCCTGCCGTGTACTGTTATCTTCTTTGGCTTCTTGTCCGTTTTTCGGGGACGTCCACGACTTCTTTTTATCTGAATGTCCTCCTCATCCACTTCCTCCAATTCTTCTAATTCCACATCCTTTTTCACATCCTTTTTCGTTGGTGATAACAAATTTATGCTGCAATAACATTTTAAACTTCATCTCAACAAAATTCTATGTTATGTTTATTTTTTTCAAAGAACTTAATAAATAATAACTGTAAACAATTCTCCAAATTCTTGCTTTGTTTAATTGAACAAAACATTAGCAAGACGGATATTGAGTGATTTATCCAAAAAATGGTGTTTATTATTTTTAGCGAGAAGTAATTTTAACAGATATATAATATCAAGAAAGATAACTATTACAACCAATACAGAATAAATTGTTAGCAATATCCAATTTTAGCAATCAGAATCCTTGATATTAATAATGCCAAAATTGAATCCATGTTAAAAATTCTGCTTATATGGTATACAAGTACATGGAAGTATTTTGTATATGTTTTTATATTTGTACATTCAAAAATTTTATGTTACCTGTTCAAAGAATCCTTTGCAGATTTGGGGGACGGCCACGCCCTCTGCCAGGTACTCTTATAACTTCTGGCTTTTTGTCCATTTTGGGGGGACGTCCTCTACCTCTTTTTGGATTAACGCTCATCTCCCCCTCTTCTTTCTCTTCCTCTGGTGATGCTTATTAATTGTTGGCAATAACATGCTATAAAATATAATTTTATTCAAAGGAGAATGATGATAAAATACACATTTCTTAGTCTTTGGATAGACAAGTATGTCACTTCTCAAAAATATCTGTACACACACTCAATGGGATAATGTTAGTTATCCAGGTTCAATCAACGGAGTGCTGGATTTACCCCGGGTTTCATTTTTATTTCATACACCCTGAGGCCGAAGGGTGCTGTGGAATCGCCACCCGGGGAATATCCCTGTACACCCTAATTAGACTGGATAACAAGAATTTTATTCCTATTACCCATAAAAAATTCTTTTTAACATCAGAGTCTAATGAACTGTGTCTCAGTCTCTGGATTAAATACATACTACAGTGCATCATGATGTCATGCTATTTGGCTTTTCATCAAGAAGATCTCGCATTGTGATGTCACGTTTATTACCCCCCCCCCCACACACACACAAAAGTTGGGTGCACAGAAATTTACACCAGACTCTGTAACCAATCAAAGCTTGTGTTACAAGCTACATAGGAAATAAGTTGACTTATAACGATGTTCACTGAACCATAATTTACACACATTCTCTCTATATGTACATAAACTGTATCAGACCTGCTTGGTGAGTGACTGTTAGAAGGACTTCTGCTACTTGGAATGACTTCATCCTCTGAATCATTTGCTGCTGATGTCATGTTTAGACTGCCAATTTAATTTAATTAAAGCATACAGACTTCCCATTTTTATTTACAGGTACATATATCAGAATCTTAGTTGATTAGACAAATTAAGATCATTTACTTTACATAAATCTCATTATTACACACCTATTTGATGTTGTAGATTTTGGTGGGCGCCCATGCCCTCTGCCTGGTACTTTGATTTTTTCTGGCTCCCTGTTCCTTTTTGGAGGACGTCCTCTACCTTTCTTTAGTTTTAAGTCCCTCTCCATTTCTTCTGTTGATTCTTCTTTTTCTTCCTCTAACAACTTCAGGCCCATA
>NW_026919436.1:0-156502 GCF_032062105.1 Saccostrea cuccullata
TAATAAATCCCCCGTTGTACTTTCTTAATGCCTTATCGGATTTTTTATGCATATTGTCAAGAAGGAAGTTAATCTGTCCAATTGAATTTTTTTTAAATATAACAGACAGTGATTGATTTAAAAAATATGTGAAAAAACATCAAAACTTATTGATCATTTTAAGATCAAAGAGACAAAATAAAGCCAAACACAAATTCTCAAATGGAAAATGTAAAGGCTTGGATCAAATTTTTGTATTTTGTATTAATAGCTGTTATATTTTCTTTTCAAAACTGTTCACCAAAACATGCTTACCACCATAAAAGTTTTCTCAATGAATGAATGGAAACAGCATTTGACTTTCACAATGTTTGTATAAGAAACAAACTGTAAATATCTATTCTAAGATGTGAAACAATCAATTCATACAGGATACAGTCTGTTCATAAGTTAAAGTATAAAGAATGCATAATTTATGTAGCAAATGTTATTACTTTTTGTCTCACGTTTCTTAAGAAAAGGATATGGATATAACGAACAATATACAATCTCAAAGTCCATAAAACAATACAAAATAAGAGCAGGGTAAACACTGACCCTTGAAACATCAGAGGTGGGATTAGGCGCCATGTAGGAGTGAGCATCCCCTGCCGACCGATCACACCCGCCGTGTGCTCCTTGTCATGATCAGGAAATAACGGAAAAAATCCGTCGTCAATTCAGTGTATAAATAATGGACTAACAATTGGTATGAAAAAGATCAGTCAGCATTTGACTCAATGAGAAATTGTATTTGGCTATTTGCTGATAAGGTCATTGTATCGACCATTGAACTTACGAAATGATGACTTTCAACGAGACTGCTGATATTCTTATTTCGTCAACGTGCTTGTCAATAATTTACCTCGCTTTAGACAATGTTCATACGTAGAGCATGCTCATGTGTATCGAAAACAACTGAGATATATACTCCGTATGCAAGTGATGTAGGTATATTAATTGCTGCATAAGTAAGGGAAGTTGACGATAGAAAAGTTAAAGTCATCACGTTTATCATATAGCTTGGTTACTAGATGTTAAACAATGAAACATTTGGAGATAACGAACAGTATTCTAGGACTCTCCATTACATTGTATCTAACTATTAACTGTTAAATGCAATGTAACCGAGAGAAAACCCGTGGTTCCGACGATGACTAAGAATAAGTATGAAAAAAGTCAGTCAGCATCTGACTCAAAGATAAATTGTATTTGCTGACAAGGTCATTGTACCGACCAAAGAACTTACGAAATAATGACTTCAGATAAATCGAGAATCAGGAGATAACGAACAATATTCAATATGAAAGTCCATTTAACAAAACAAAATATGAGCAGAGCAAAACAGGCCTCTAAAACATCAGAAGTGGGATCATGTGCCATGGAGGGGTGAGCATCCCCTGCTGACCGGTCACATCCACCTTGTTAATCCCTTAACTTCTTGCTACTGACGTGATCCTGCTATCTACTCCATATAATTAATTTAAAAAATTGATAGCCTTGCATTTTAACACGCCTCTGTCGACATTTTTGATACTATGTATGAGTTATAAGAAAAATTAATGAAGACATTTAGGAGTTATTTTAATTCTACGAGAGCAACATATGGTGCATGGAGCGATTACTTTTACTCTACTTTTATCATTGCGGTCAGTTTAACCACAGAAAATTGTGGAGATATCTTAATTAACCCAAACCCCGATGGCTCGCTGTCTTTACGGACGCCAAAGTCCGATGGTCCCGCTGAAGTCCAATGGCTCGTTTCCTATGAGACACGTTGTGCTAAAATGAAATGGTCTGACACGCCAAAGTCCGATGGTGCGGATGAACAATCAACGTATATGACGTAACTATAATCCGACTCGTTCTCGAATACAACTTTATTGATTTGCTTATTGCTTGAATTTTCCATGGATATTAGGGTTAGTCTAAGCAAAACACTCGATTGATTAAGTTTAGTCTTTGTATTGCACAACTGGAGAGATTTAGGGTTAGTCCTCGCACAATAGTTGAGTGATAAGGGTTAGTTTTGCACCCACCCAAGATGTCTTGGTTAGTGTTAATACACACTATTTGCGCGTTTAGGTTTAATCTCGCACCTATCTGCATTAGAGATATGGGCTAGTTTTTGCATTTATTTATTTATACTTATTTTTAAAACCTTGGCATGGCGCGGTATTCAGGTTTGGCACATCGGTGCTATGACGTCATGTTTTCCGCACCATCGGATTTTGGCGTGTCGAACCATCGGACTTTGGCGTGACCATCGGACTTCGGAGTCCCATCGCACTTTGGAGTCCTACATATCAGTGACCTTTATTACAGGTCTTTTGTAAAATATTGATTTGATTGATGATAATTCAACTTTGCATGTCTTTATGACATATTACATAATAATATGTCATGTATTGAATCTGCTCTAAATTTTTATTTAGTAAATGCTAATATGGGAAGCTTAAACAATAAAATGCTTCTAAAGGGTCCTCCACACCATGTGACTTGTGATATAGAGAAAAAATACTTTTACTTCCGGTTTTATCAAGTTTCTGCATGAACGATTTGGCATACCACCGTTTGTAAAAAAAAGTCTTACAAACGAAAAGTTTGCAGTACACCAAGCGCGATACCTAATCATAAACAATGAACACATGGCATGATCACGGAGTGACCGATGGAAAAATATGTGCGGATTTTTTTTTAAATAAAAGAACAACAGACATCTGGGAATATGTTACAAAATAATTCGTAAACAACAGGTACCGGTATGACGAGAAACGTTTAGGTTATTTCTATTTTCAGTTTCAGGCTAATCAACTGAGTCTGTTTTGATAGTTGAAATTTTGGCACACTAATTCGTGCGTTTCAATAATTTTACATTATCTCATTGTGCGTTTATAAATATTGATTTATAAAATAGTGTGCGTTTCTAGTTTTCCCCTTTTATATCTGTCCAGTTCAGTGGCCAGTAATTACTAAATATAGTATGGTGACGTATGCGGAGGCTTGCCAAAGTTTTTGAGTCCCGGGCAACAGGAAAGATAACTCCAAAAAGGAACTTTGATACCAAAGATTTCGAAAATATTTTTTCTACATCAGTGCATTTAATTTTAATTCAATTTTTTTGATGTAATCTGATTCATAAATGTTTCTTCTATACGAAAGGAGTCCTAGTTGATTTTCCTCGAGATGTTTTATAGAAAAAATGAGTTTTTTGTACTTTTTATAAATAAAATTAATTTCTGTAAAAAATATGCTGATTGATAAAATTAAGTTTTTATGGTTATTCTGTGAGCTTAAAAATATACGAAAGGATAAGACAAAATATGTTGTGCTAGATATGAAAACGCCTTGGGAAAAAAAATCTTGAAACTTGTGAAATAATTATTTAAAAAAATCAGTATAAAGTACATTTTAATCCCTGGCCAGATTTTAAAGGTTGATATGCTTGGTAAAAGTAATGCTCAATAAAATGAGAACATAAGCTGTAGGTGTGTGGACGACCCTTAAGGGTTGACATTTTGACATTTTTGATACTATGTATGAGTTATAATTAAAAATTAATGAAGACATTTAAGAGATATTTTAATTCTACGAGAGTAACATATGGTGCATGGAGCGATAACTTTTACTCTACTTTAAATTGAGAATACAAAAGGTCTATGCAGTATAGGTCAGTCATTGAGGTCAGTTCAACCACAGAAAATTGTGGAGAAATCTTCATTAATTTGCCTCAAATTCTAATTATTAAACTTCTACACAAATCCTTTATAATAACTCAGAAAGAAACAATTTGCAAGAAATTTCCGATATTTTTAATGAGCAGGTCACATGAATTCCAATCAAACTTTTACATAAGCAACAAAACTGCATACTTGACTCAGTCTGTTGAAGGGGATAGATGTAAATAAATCGGCAGGTATTAACATTATTCGACCGTGTCTCCTAAAACTTTTAGTTTCATTGATTAATCAGTTACTCATTCTTCTTTAATTCTAGTGTCAGTGACGGTATTTTCCCTTTGAAATCGAAAAGGCACTAGTCTTCCCGGTAGAGGATTACGAAGCAGATCCAGTCCTTACCGTCCCATTTCTATACTGCCAACATAATTCAAAGTAATTGAAAATCACATAGCAAACCAAATGTAAGGTTTTTCCTAAATACAAAGTCTCTATCTTGGCTTAGAGGATTTTTCTCTTGTCAAATGGCACTTATTAAACAAACAGATGCGTGACTGTGTGCTGTGAATCAAGATTATCACCTAGGAATAATAGTTTTGATTTTTTAAAAATTATTTTATGAGTCATGGCATTCCTGAGATAAATATAAGAATGGTATATTTGATTATTAAACAGTTTCATCTGTATTTCAAATAAAGGGACAACTTGAGAACAAATTGCACTTTTCTCTGATGCCATTCCTATTGAAGCAAATATACCAAAGTAATCAAGATAAAGCCAATTATTTTTTCCAGAGTGCGATGGTGACGCCAAAGTCCGATGGTCACGCCGAAGTCCGATGGCTCGTTTCCTATGAGACAACGAGCCAAATGAAGCGGAGGTAACTCAGAAATGAGATTTCAGGTAAAATATGGAACTATTAAAGGCAGTTAAAATTGATTGGAAATGGTATTCAAGGAATCTTTACATGCATACGGTAGTCATTTATGAACAGTACGTGCATATAAACAATTTAAAATAATACTTATTGAAGGAAGAGGGCTTCCACAACCACATGTATGAATTACACTGAACACGAATATTTTATCACAATTATTTGGTCTATTAATAATTCAATTACTTTATTGTCTTTGATTGATAAGTGTTCCCTTATTTATTTTTATACAGAAAACTAAACTTGAATTGATTACATTTTTTGACAGAATTAGCTTTATATATACTTGTCAAAAGTCAAAAAGTCAAAAAGTTTTAAACCTTAACATTAATTTACTGGTTGCATACACATCTGCCTTTAATTTTCAAAGCTAACATGTTAAGGCCCAAAAATTGTCATTAATTTTGTTATTTCTCAACCGTGACCGTTTTTTGTTAAAAAGCATGAAGTTTGAGTTTCATATATTTTTCGGTTGTAATTTTTATATTTTCTAACTTCCATGTGTTTTCCATGATAATTGATAGCGATAACGAAATACAGAAAAAGGCTTGATCAAAATGCCGTGTATGTCGACACAACAATGTGCAAGTGAAGCTGGTCGTAGTTAACGAGAGCTTTGTTTCCTTTCACTGTAAGTCTTTATTCTACTTTAAACTTTTATAATTACCAACAGAAAGACCTACGGAGCATACTTGAATTCCTTACTATCATTAGAAATCGATAGATTTTTAACAAACAACAAAAATCATCCTGAGTCTATCCGAAAAAAAAACACAATGGAACCGGAACCGGAAGTGCCCTCCCTTCAAAGTCAAACTGGAGGAGTGGAGAATACATGTAAGGAGACGTTATGTAACTATTGTTGGCAAGGCACAGACAATTTCGGTAAGCCCCTTTGTCATGCGCATCTCAACCCTTATTAGCATGTTTAGGAGAATCTAGCAGAACTAGAGGTCGACCTAGTCAATACAATCACAAGAATTACAAGAAAATCATCCAATAAATGAATTGTTCTTAAATAGTGTGAACTCTTTGAGGAGCGTCTGTCTTGCCGTGAATTCGTTTGAATAAAGGATAATGCAGTATTCAACGTCACGAAGTTTTAATTCTCGGGTGCCTAACTTTTCTGCACTTTGTGTTTAATCGCTTCAATAAATTAAATAAAGTAAAAAAAATGTTTTGCTACTTGTTTATCCTGTATACTTATTAAATTATACTGTCAAAATATTTCAATATGTAGCGGTTTAAAGCAAAAACTTGTCTGACTTAGCAATTCTGATTAGCATATATCATGACAGACCTTGGTCGATTTCAATTCAATCGGATACTCTAAAGACATTTTCTTAAGTAGTGGGGATTTGAGAAAAAAATGTTACTTTTGCCAAGTATTTTGTAGTCATGATTATTTTTACTGACATGTCAATTTAATAACTGTTAATTTCTCTAGCTTTATAACACTCAGTTTTAAGTGTTTCATTTGTAAATTTTCGTTTGTACATGTGTAAATCACCAGAATGAGGCCCTTAGATTACGTTCAAAATCTATTAATCCTTAAAGAAATTGATACACAAATTATATATCAAATATTTTTGCATTACATATATTGAAATTAGGATCATTCTTGACCAACATGTTCAATTATGTGTAACACATTTACGTGTACCAAATATCGGCCCAAAGGCGATTGAAACCGCGGGTGTTGATACCATTTAATACACATTAATCAGCCAGGTAAAAAAAACAAGCAAAACAAAAAAGAAAAAAATCACAATTCCCGGTATTCAATTTTATTCTTTTCTTTAATAAATATACTCTTTTAATACAATGTTTATAAATTAAAACTTAATTCATTAATAAATTCCCCCAAAATTGTTCACATTGCTTATGATACAAAAGAAATATTTCATTCATAGTCATTAAGTAAATTAATAGAGTTATTTTATCTATTGCAATGAATACTCTTTTTAGCCTGGAACATGTACATGTACTTGTAGAACATAGTTCGTCCTTGACCATGGCCATGTTGAAATTAACGACAACTCTCAAAGTTGCGGACCGATGTCGCCTTCGATTTGCACTCGTTTGTTCAAAGATTGAGGAACAATATAGAAAGTAAATATTAATTAAATGCGAATAAGGCAAAACTTTGAGGCAAATTTCTTTCCCCTGTCACAACGAGCTGATTTGCTTTGTATAATGAACGTCGAGAAGAATATGACATCAGCGATTTTAAAAATTCACAACCGTGATCTGACAGTGACATAAACATTTTCATAGCGTCTGTCAACCGGTCAGTTCTGTTTGTCTCCAGTTTTGTTTTATTTAATCAAATTAATTCATTTGAAGTTTCTTGTATCCATAATTTAGCTAAAACAAACCAGAAATACTGTAGACGTACTTTTTACACGGGGTCATAATTCCGCGGAATCTCAATTTCTGTTGAATCCGCGTGTAAAAAATTACGCGGGTTTTCTAAATTGTCATTATATGCCTAAACATTTATATAAATTAAGTACGTTTGAACATTTTTCCGAAAATTTGCGACCGCGTACATAGCGTAAATTAATACCACGCGGAAAAAAAGTACTTCTACAGTAGCTGCTTTCATTGTTTTAAGGATAGCTCAGAAGCTTGGTCAAGAAAGTAGCTCTGATTGAAAATTCTATCGATGTGTAAACTTTTTCTAAAACGTTCTCTCGTCCAATCAGAACACGGGGAATCAATAAATAAAATGAAAATTGGAATTATTAACTGAACTCTGTTTGAATTTCACAAAACATTGATTGATTTGAACATATTTTATTGTGATATAATTACAATGGGATTGAGCACAAGTACTGAATACTTATAACGCCCTCTCCCTAAACATATAAATTACATATTGATATTGTCACAGTTAAACATGCTAAATAAAACATTCAGAATTTGCAAAAGTAAACAAATTGATGTATTTTGCATATATGTATAAATATATAAAAGTAGAAAAAATTCATATATTAATATTGGTACAGTAATTAACAAGGAAATCTACCAGAATGCTTAATAAATGTTTGAACAAAAGAAAAGAGACGTTCATTCTCTGCAGCACTCAGTGATTCAACCCCCCATAATAAAACATATGTATCTAGTATGTGGATTTTATCAAATTGTAAAAAATTATTTAAAAATTCATTTCTGGTGTTCGCATACTTTGGACATACAAAAAAATAATGATATGTGTCCTCAACTTTACCGCACGTGAACAAGGGACTTGATATTAAATTGCATCTATAAAGGTCGTTATTTAATACACAATTATGTCGTAGTCTGTTTTGAAGAACATTTAGTCTTCTGTTACCGTAATCAAAATAAGAAGGTGGGGCAGATCTAGAATTTTTATTGCTAATTTTAGATTTAAATTACGACATTGACTGTAAATTTCGAGTTTCAAGTGGAATGGAGTTCCATTCTTTGACTACAGTAGGAATAAACGTAGACTTATAAGTTTTTAATCGACACTTTGGAATATCATAATTTTGAGAATTTCTTGTCGAGTAGATAGATGTGTTGCAGCGCATATTTGGAAGGATGTCCATTAAGTATTCTGGCACTAAATTATTATGAAGTTTGAACATTGTTTTTAATCTAGCTTCTTGTCTTCTACAACTAAGCGGTTCCCATCCCGTTTCAAAATAAAGTGAATCTTTGGAAGCTATAGTTGTTAAGCCTGTTACAATTCTAGCTGCATAAAGTTGAAGTTTTTCTAACTTATTACCATCACCCTGTTTACAGCACCCCCACACCACTGAAGCGTATTCAAGTTGCGGTCTTATGAATGATGTATACATGAGTGAGAGTGTTTTTCGATTTACTTTAAATTTTAATTTTTTCAAAAGAGACAATATTTTGTAAGCAATAGACAGTATATTATCAATATGTGGTGACCAGCTGGCATCATGTGAAAATAGTACTCCGAGGTGTTTGTGTTAGTAACGAAGTCTAATTCACATTGTTGAAAAAGAAGCTTAGGATGTTAAAACACAAAACACAAACACAAAACATTCACAACATATGCTTTTAAACTCCCTTTTACGTATCTTTGTACATGTAGATGCCGTCTTAGTCAATTTCTCTTTACACGACATGCTTAATTCCATAGTTACTTGATGTACACATATGTACACATCATTTTTGTTAATGTGAACACGTTTCTATTCATTTCCTAGAGTTGAATTACATCTCTAAATACCAATATTAAACAAAACTCGTGTTCTAGAATTGACATCATCTTGCCTACTATGATGTCATAACGTTAGCACTGATTTAGTCAAGGTAGAATATTTTGTATGCTTCCTTATTCCCCCTGCTAAGTGCCGATGCAAATTTAGTACATAATGTTGCATTAAATAATAATATAGACCTACTTGTAGATATTCTTTTCTCTCATAAGTCTAAAGTTTATTTTTAGGGATAAAAATCTGATCCTGAATTCCTCATTAAACAACTTTATCTTTTTTATTTATTCTAAACTACATTTATCTAAATATACAGTCCTGAAAATATTAATTAACTATAATGATCTCTACTTATTAAAAGATTGTAAGAAATCCTTGCATTTTTAGCTCACCTGAGCCGAAGGCTCAAGTGAGCTTTTCTGATCAAAATCTGTCCGTTGTCTGTCGTTGTTGTCGTAGTCGTAGTCGTCGTTGTAAACTTTTCACATTTTCCTCTTCTTCTCAAGAACCACTGGGCCAATTTCAACAAAACTTGCCAAAAAGTATCCTTGGGTAAAGGGGATTCAGGTTTGTTCAAATGAAGGGCCATGCCTTTTTCCAAGGGGAGATAGTTATGAATTGAGAAAAATTAATGGCATTTTAAAAAAAATCTTCTTCGGGAAAGATCAGGAAAGGCGTAGACGGATCAGTATCTTAATATTGGCCTTACAATTAGCACGAAAAAGTGAAGTAGAATTTGACTTAATTATAAATTGTTTAAGGTCCTTGTATCAACCATAGAACTGCTGATAGTTTTGGATCACCAACTTGTCAATAACTTACCTAGTTTCAGAAATTGTTCGTACGTAAAATACGGATTTCTCCCCATCAAATCATATGAGATATATAAAATTCGCATGCAGGTCACAAAGGTATATTGCTGCATAAGTGAGGAAAATTAAGATTGAAAAGTGAATTTCATCGTGTTTATCATAACGCTTTGTTGTTAATAATTATTTATTATTCATGTCTTTCTAGTAAAACATCGAAAAATGAAGCAGATGTGTCCGATTCTGTGGTATCTTTTATTTCAAAATCACCGTGATATATCGTATCGACATTAGATTGGATATCACTACCGTATAAGTCGAAATTTTAGCTAGACGCAAATTTAGCGATTTAACCTTAAAAATTGGTATTTTATTTTTAGCGAGATGTAATTTTAGCCATTTTAAAAACCTTACTAAAAAGCTATAACAAATAAAGCGCGACTAATATTTAACGATATTTAATTTAGCGATCTTGGCACTCTCGCTAATAATGCCAAAATTAAATCCTCGCTAAAAATTCTGCTTATACGGTATTTTGATTGACAAAATGTTGTCGATATAATTTGAACAGATTCTTTTGCATATGTAGACAAGTGCAAATTTGATATTTTTACATCATTTTCTTATTGTATCAGAACGCGATTTTTAGTATTTTCGGAGCCGAGGCTGACGTCATATCCAGCAGAGACATCACATGTGAATCACGGACTAGCTATACAGTGTCCAGGTGTGTATTATGTATTTTTGCTACTTGTCACAAAGTGTGTATTTATGTAAATCATTATAATTATGCATGTTTTAGAATTTCATGATTTGTACATGAGTTGTGTTGTCGGTGAACTTATTTCCCGCCAGACGTAACATGTGCGTTGGTTTAGGAGATCATGCAGATCGATAGAATTGATAGAATTATTAAGTAGGTAATAATGTCATATGATCTTGATCAAACTTGATCAAAATTAAACATAATAATGAAGTTGTTGCATCTTTATTTCTAGTTTCAGTGTAGTAAACACGCCCTTATAAAATTTATAAGTAGTATTTCGGAATTATTCCTGAGATCAGAACAAGGTCGAAGTTTTTATTTTAGTAGGCGATGTATGTTTACTGTTTGTTTGTTTACCAATAAGTTGTTATCATTGGTATGCATAAAATAGTGATTCAAGGTTAATTGAACAAGTAGAATAGATTGTTTGAATAAAATTTTATGATTTAGCAAATGTTCAATAATTTCTATACATTTTAATGTCATTTTTGTTCATAATGATAAGGGAATAACTTTTCTTTGTAAACTTTGACTTGTTACCCTGATATATGATATATCAGTTTGATGGTATAAATGTTGATGGATAAGACTGTTACTTTTTTGACTGAATACATGTAGAAGTCTGTTATTTGGTAGTGACTATGTATACTCAACAAAAAAAGAAACGCATATAAGTTTTCAGTTAAAATCTTATTTTTTAGAATGGAATTTAGAGTGTGTTGTGATAAAAATTAAATAAGTCCTATGTTCCAAATTGACAAGTTAAGTTGATGTCATTGTCGTCGCCTCTTAATTCTAGAGGCATACATCTTTACCAATCCATATGTCCTTTGCAACCTCTCAGCGCTAGTGGATTTCCAGTGTACAGACACCGTGCGCAAATACCAGCTCCTATCAGTCTTTTGTGAACAATTTGTGCATTTTATGCTGATTTCAGCAGTTTGTACAGCAGTTCCGAGTTGACTGCGCAGGTGCTGATGGAGGATCAGACGGTCCATCTGGGTGTGGTAACACGCGAACAGCGAGTTCTAGGTCTGTGTCTGTGTTCCTAGCTCGTGGGAACATGCATTTAACTGCCGCAAAGCCGATTGATGTACACCAAATGCAGTTGCAACTTGCAGTTGCGTATTTCCGGTTAGAATCATTGTTTGAACCTTATTGCGTTCATCTTTCTTTAGGCGTGGCATTGCAGCATCAACATTGCAATCAAGGCAAAAATATGGGTTTAATAGGAGTGATTTTTTCTTTGATTCCAAAATTTTATTGAAAATAGACCCCCGATTTACAAGAAATCATGCAAAACACAATTTTCATAAACATTATCAATCAAGGGAAATAATTCATTAATTGGGATTTAAAAGCCCATGGTGTACTTTAAATAGATCACAGGTATTCAATGATAAAAAAGATAATTGTTTTATGTACTTTTTAAAAATCTCTTGGATGAGTTAAAATTATGCGTTTCTTTTTTTTGTTGAGTATATATTATTCTTTAATATGAGTCAAGCTAGATATTCGGACAGTTGTATAAAAGTCAGTATCTGCGTCATGTTAAGTTGACCGGTTTAATCAAATTAGTGTTTACACTTTATCGTGAGTACATAATAGTGCCATGTGTTATTATTAGTGTAGGTCCCACTTGATATACTTGTATATGACTTTAGTGTTTTTAGAAGTTTTATCAAGAGTTGTGCACACGCAGGTTATGTAGATGAACTACTAGGATTATTTAGGATTAAAACATCATGAACCATCATTCAGTATATACACTTTTCACATACTAACTTTATAACTGCTGTTTATTATTTTGCTTTGTCCTTTGCAGATATCACTGCTGCCTTTTTGGTTTTATCAATAAAGTGGTGAACCTTCAAAAGTCTTGTCACTTGGCTACACATATAAATAGAAAAATAGTTCTGCTAAAACGGGACGTAATTGAATTCCAATAGATTGCTGGAAGACCTAGTTACCAAAAACCTCATAGATATTGTCAATCAGAAACTCAAACATTTTTAAATAAATTTTTTAGAGTATTTGTTTGTACAATTAAAATTTTATTTAAAGAACATAATTTTGCAAATGAACAATGACGAGGTAAGTCAATTAAGGTTTTCAATTTTTGTTAAAAAAGCAGACGTCATTGAAATAGAAAAGCTTGGTCTTAATTTATCTTTGGGGAATGGTTGCAAAAAAAATGAAAGGTCGTAAGTTTTAAGTTGTTATCAAAATTGAATTTTATTATGTTCTGTAAAGAAAAACTATTAAGAAGTGTTCATCAATAATAGTATTTGTCTGAAAACAATATTGTCTCGAATCACTCTTTCAATTTGGAAGAGGTAAGAACAGATGCTGGAAATGTTACAAACTTAGACAGTTGACAAATAAAGACAACCAAAACAGATATCATTCTCAGAGTACGTGTGTCTACAATCAGAATTTTTAGATGGGGATTATTTTTTCTTTTTACTTCTTCTGTTTTATAATTACTTAATATTTTAGCCTAGTACATTCATATAAATTATAGGAAGATGCAAAATATGGAACAAATTTTTTTTCACTTCAACTCATAAAATTTTGAGAAATGCTTCAATTCAGAAAACAAAAAAGTCCCTTAAAACAGAATGATTATGATCTTTTTATGGGCTATTTGTAGGGGGTAAGATCCTGACAATCAATTATTTGATAGCAAATATACTCAACATATAGATATAAATTTATCAAATTATGACAGAGACATCCATATCGACAGAATATATCAAAAGAACAAACACACTGATATCCTTAAAGTCACAACTGATGCCTTATTAGCTTTTCTTTGAACTTGCGTCAAGGAAACAAGCAAACGGAAGAAAAAAATAAAAAATGCAAATCATTTTATCCATATTGATTATCTAAAGTAGGGTATATATCGATCAACAATTTTTCGTTGAGAAACAGTTGTAAATCTTACGTGACAAATGATGCATTTCTTATCAAGGGTTGGGGATAGGGTTGCTTAGACTAAAAATAGTTGTTTTTATGTGACTTTGATATTGAATACTGTTCGTTGTATCCATATCTTTCACGGAACGTTTTAAGTACAAAAAATCCAAATAATCAGTTTTTTTAATCATATCGAACACTTTTTCATAAACCAATTTATAAAATTCTCCACAAAAGAATGGTTTAATTTTTATTAAGTCTTCATTTCGTAAGTTCTATGGTTGATACAATGACCTTGTCAGCAAATAGTATTTACAATTAAGTCATAAGCTGACTGACTTTTTTCATACTAATTGTTAGTCTATTATTTATATACTGAATTGACGACCGATTTTCCTGTTATTTACCGATTATGACATGGAACACACGGCGGGTGTGACCGGTTGGCAGGGGATACTCACTATTCCATGGCACCTGGTCAAAACTCTGATGTTTTGGAGTTCCATGTTGCTCTGTTGCTATTTTGTATTGTTTAATGTACTTTTAAACTTGAAAACTGATTGTTTTCTCCATATGATAAATTGTTTAAGAAACTTGAGGCACAAAGAAATAAAGTTTGCTATGTATGAGATCTTTATATTTTAACAAATAAGCAGTGTTTATCCTGTTTTAATTGATTGTTTTACATTTTAAAATAATAGATAGTTACAATTTTTTTAAACAATTAGTGTGAAAATCAAATGAATCCTCTTTCCATTCAATTATTTAATAATTATGGAATTTTTATAATAGTAAGCATTTTTCGCTTAATAGTTTTTAAAATTTATAATAGACCAACGTTCTACTTAAAGTCTTATATAATTGTATATCTTTAGACTGTATTATTAATGAAATGATGCATGTATTATTGTATGTTGTGTCATATACATGTATAACATTGTTGAATGTAATATTTATCATTGTGTATTATATATGTTTTTATAGAGGGCCTCAAGAAAGAATAGTGCTTGCACTAATTGAGTCACCCTCTTTAAATAAAGTATAATAATTGTTATTATTATTATTATTAAAAAGAAAAGATAACATCTATTAATGCAAAAATATTAAATTTGATCAAAGTCTTTTTCAATAAAAATAATCAGATTTCGATGAGCATTTGGTGTTTGGCTTTATTTTGTGACTTCATAATTTCTTAATTTTATAATAAAAGATAGCCTAAGCTATGATCTCAAATAATTGATGCATCAAAGACTTGCAAAAAGTTGTAAACCCCCCCCCCCCCTAAATTATCGTGTCTTTATCAAGATATAAGCGTACTTTATTTTTTTTTTGGATACACCGATCAGGAAGTTTTATGAAAAGACAACTAATATCTTTATCAGAAATTTTTTTCTCGATCAATCACTGTTTGTTATTTTTACATTTTTTTCAATTTGCACAGGTTGATTTACTTCCTGACTATATGCATAAAAAATCCGATAAGGCAATAAGAAAATACAACGGAGGATTTATTACTTGTTTGAAGAAACAATGATGACCTTAAATCAGTATTAATTATATTTTTACCATGAATGTTTCCACTTAAGTTCTGTGGCCCTTTTTTGAAACCTCTAATTTCAACTACTTAAATCAAATCTTCATTATTTTAAACCTAACCCACATCTTGTTTTTTTATAACACAATGAAAACGGTGCCTTAAGTCTCTAGTAAATGTTAATTCCTGGAATTTGCGCTTATCCGAGTTGGGTTTTAAGTATGTCTTTTCAATATTAGGAGTATGCATGGCATTTCATCAATCGATTGAAAACATGTTATTTAGCCACTGATAAAGGGCTCTGGGATATAATACAAAATATACAGAAAAGTAAAAAAAAAAAAAGAGCATTTCAAGGATTACGCTAGTGCGTTATGGAAATAGGGCTGCTGGGAAAAATCTTGGAGATAAGCATGTACTCACTACCTAAATCAATTTCCCCCTAATTTTGGGTAGTTTTTCGTAAGTTATCACTTAAATAAAGGAAGCATACTTGTATATGAAAACGGAAAAAATCTAATTAAAATAACCACTTCTTCTGTATTTTCGAGAATATAAGCGCCGTCACGATTTCCTAAAATATCACACACACACACACACACCCTCTCTCACCCTCACACACACACACACTCTCTCTCACAAATAAACACACCCTCACACACAAACACACACACTCTCTCTCTCTCCGAACTTTAAAAAAGTACAATAAAGACTTAGTACATAAAATAGTGTATTGAATAAACAAAAAAAAATTTGCGATGGTGCAAGTGGTGGTATTTTTTTTTTAACTAAAACAATTTTATAAATTGTATGTGTGATTGTTTTTTTGTCCCAATAAGCATTACAGTGTTAAACCATCTACGTACCTTTACTCTATGTGCCTATATTTTTTTTACAGCCAAGAACACTTTGAGTAATGATCGATGTCATCGCGAAAATTGAGACTCTTTGAAACTTTTCGAGCCCCACAACCTTTCCCCTATAAAGTGGCGTGAATCAGGTGTGGATACTCAAAATTTCCGAAGAAGTTTTGGACAATTTGAAATCACAAGAATTTACTAAAATCAACAGTTTTATAACTTATGACTTTTCAACTTAATTCACAACCTTACCCCACGATAAATTAAAGCTCATGCTTTTTGATATCATTGACAGCTGCTTTTTCAATAAAAGTGGAACTTGTAAATTTACTTACCTGGTCATTGGTCATTTGAAAAATTATTTTGTTAAAAGTACTCTAAAGTTGACATCAAAGGTGTGATTGAGATTTTGATTAACAATATCTATGTGGTTTTTGGAGACAAGGTATTCAAACAACCTGTAGGAATTCCAATGGGTACCAATTGTGCTCCCTTATTAGCAGACCTATTTTTATATTCATATGAAGCAGAATTGGTGGCACCTCATCCCACCTCTGATGTTTTTAGGTCCGTGTTTACTCTGCACCTATTTTGAATTGTGTTATGGACTTTGATACTGAATACTGTTCGTTATCTCCATATCTTTCCTAGAACTATAAATAATATATCATTACAATTTCTCCAATTTGAACTTCCATTACCCTATTTAAAAACTTCGCAGAAAAAAATTCGATGTTGATTAATTGAAAGTGTAACGGTTTAAGGTGGACGCTTTCGACGGAATGTTTATAGGAGCTACTACCTCTTGATTGATTGATTTTTTTCAATTCACAAAGTTACTTATCTGGAATATTAGATAGGACACAATGAGGTCAATAACATGTAAATACCCGTAAATAGTGAAGAAAACGGTCCGCGGTTTGTACTTTTTATGTTCCCGTAAACGAAGTTCGGGGGTATACAGTTTTTGTTGTGCCCATCAGTCTGTCTGCCTCTCTGTCTGACTGTCTGTTTGTCTGTTTGTCCGCAAAAACTTTAACCATGCCCATTACTTTTGATTTAGTAGACCCATGACTTTCAAATTTTACATGTGTGTTTTTTGTGATAAGAGCTTTTTTGGGTACCATCAAATTTGGCCTTTTGACCTTGACCTTGGAGTTTGATCAACTTTTACATTAAAATTTTAAACTTTTACTTTGGCCATATCCTTTGAACAGTAGATACCAGGACTTTTATACTTCAAATATGTATTTTTTTAAAGACGTTTCATTGGATACCAACAATCTTGACCCTTTGACCTTGTAGATTTCCGTACTTGTGAAAAACTTTAACCTTTGCCTTAACTTTTGAATGGTAAGGGATAGGGCTTTCATAATTCATATGTATTATACTTGTGAGAAGAGCCTTCATTGGATACCAAGCACTTTGACCCTTTAACTTGACCTTTGAATTTGACCTACTATGAAAACATTTTAACTTTGGCCATAACTTCTGAACGGTTAAGACTAGGACTATTACCTTGACCGTTTGATCTTGGAGATCTTTGAGTTTTTTGAAAAAACTTTAACATTGGTCTACTTTGAAATTTCACAATTGTTTTATCAGTGAGAGTACCCAAATTTTGGTACCATTAATTAAATTTGCATTTAAGAAAACTTTAATCTTTGCTATATTGCCATACGGGAGCATCCATGTTTCAGAAACACATCTTGTTTCTAAAGTTTTGCCCCAAGCGCAGGCTTGCCCACACTTTCCCTTAAATATGTTGAATTTCTAAAAGTTCTGACCTTTTGTCCTTTTGAAACATTTGGGCAAAAATGCACTCACCATGCATTCCAGTCATAAAAAGTCGAATAACTTTGAATATACTTTGGGGATTTGTGAATTGCAGTGACCTCTCTTACAAAACACAGCGTCGTTCTTTATTTTTTTTTTCAATAACTTTAAATTCCTGTAATTTTGCAAAGTTTGGATTTAGACTTAGAAGAATTGATTCATAAATCTTATGAGGCTATTTCTATACCTTATTTTTGTGCAATGTACAGAAGGCCGTGTTGTGTACATTAAGGTAATGGATTCTTTTTGAAAAAGAAAAGCTAAAATGTGCCTTATTTTTCATAGTTCAAATTTTATGCGAATTTTCTATGTTAGTATTCAATTTAATCTAGTAAATCAATACATGTATTATGTATTTCAATTCACTTTTGAATTGAACTTTTTTATCAGAGTTTGCTTTCCACTTAGTTAGATTAAAATTTATTAAAAGAAATATTAAGTAAGCGTAATTAATATGAACATGACATTATTTTTATATTTAATCAAAGAGGTTTGTTTATAAACCATAAAGTTTAACAGTTTTTCTTATCTCAATCAAAGAATTTCAATTTATGAAAAATACTTAAATTCTTTTTCCCCATTTGATAAGAGAAGTAAATATCTAATAATAAAGAACAGCTTTGCTGTATTTACCGTCATTGAGTGGTATTGCTGTGATGATTTATAAGTGATAAAACAGAGAATAACAGACTTTTAGAGGAGATAAACAAATAAAGTGTATTTATTCTAGACAGAATCGGTATTAGATACTAAAATTTTTTACCTGATTCAGAAATTTAAAAAACTCTAATCATACACAAGTTCTGAAATTGAAATGAAATGAAAATGAAATTTATATCTTATGGTTTGTTTCATGTCTCTATTACTCATGATTTAGATTTTTTAAATTATTAGTAAAATTTAAAAACTTAAAGACAAGTTAGGATGTCGACATAATCTGACCCCCTATTTGATGTAAAATACAAAACGCTGGTACGGTAGTGATATTTTATATTTAAAAACTTAAAATAGAATGATGCTTCCTTTAAAACCGGCAAAGCTTACATGGACGCCACATGAGGTTGCAGAAGTAGGACATTTTCCCCACATTTTCTCATTTCAGGTGAATTTAAATCATATTTGAATTGCGTCTGATACTTGTTTATTCAATATATGAATTTGGTAGATAGGCAAGCCCTATGTTTTCCACACCAAAATGTATTACATGTAAGAAATCGACAAAATTTGCATAAAAATGAGAAAATTTTAATTTTGACACATTTTCTAACCTATTTGAGACCTCCAATTATTCCAAAACTTAGAACTAATACCCTTTTTGTGGAAGAGTTGACAACATGTTTTTATTATTCTAAAAGACACCAAAATTGGGGCAATACAAGTCTTAACCTATGTTGTCCTTTCATGGGCAATTACTTACTGAAGATTCGATAAAAACTTTCACATTGAATAGACTGAAAAGTTCACTAAATTACTCGAAGACATTGGTAAAGGTTCTATATCGCTATGGTTTACGGTTTCATAGGAGAAGCGATAACAAGCTTTACTGCGAAAGGGGCAATACACCTTTGACCCCGCTAGCCCCCTTTTTAGAAAACAGTTTATTACTGTAAATATTATTTTAAAGGTATTCACAAATTTTGTACCATATTTATAACAAAATACTTACAGGTAAAAATATATGTATATTGTAGAAAAAAAACGTAGAAATTGGTAAGTTTTTCGGACCATAGAGAGCGACGACGTAAGTCAGTTCCAATATAAATGAAATGCATTTCGCCTATCTATAGAGGCAGGCCATAGTTTATAATTAAAGCTGTTTATGAGAAAATCTTTACACATTAGTACCTTTGAAAATCATTAAATAGACAATAAATACGGAGGTGGCGTCAATAAAATAAAAACCATAAATTTCATTTATATTGAACAAGTCCCTTATTTATGTTTTATGAAAATCAAACCAGCTGTTTTCAGTAGCATTACTGTAGATCACTAAATATTTGCGACACCTTATTTTCGCGAGATAGTCATTGACTCTTTTTAAGCGAGACATAATTTTCATGAATTGTTTATATTTCTCTATATAATCTTTAGGAATACTATTATACGCGAGAATGAAATTTTCGCGTGATCACTGTCTCGCATAATTACGCGAAAATAAGTGATTTACAGTATCTCACATTTGTAGGATTTCATAAAATATCAGTATTTATATTAAAAGTATAACTCAGAATATGAAATTTATCCTGGGTACTGATTGTCTCTTTCAAATTTCATGAATGTTTTTCTATATTTTTTATGTTTGTCAGCGTTCATAGATTTAGTGTACATCTGGTATTTAAAGCCAATTTGTTAAAAAAAAAAAAAAAACATAAGAGTGAATTTAAAACGAAAATATGTTTAGCGTCTTATTCCTCAAACGTCAATATGAGATCCTGAGAATAATAAAATATAAGCATTAGAAATTTACAAAACCAATCTTTCAGCTAGACAGGGCTCTTATTGTAAAATGCTGTGTACAAAAATATACATTTATGCCAAATTACCTGTATAAAAAAAGATAAACAGTCAAATAGTTTAAATAATGCCATTGATGGAGCATCAGGAGCACAATAAGTATTCGACTAGTTCTAAATGCCCGTTTTAGGAATAATGAATTAAATGTCCAGTGCACTACCCGAATTAGACAATAATTCACAGGAGACAGGTTAAAGGTATTTTCAAATGGTTGTTTGGTTTTCATAGTGAAAAAATTCTTCATTTCTCGCAAGGTAGTCAGAAAAACTTATATGTTAATAGTTTTGAACACTGTATCTGCAATGTTATTGGTTTGTCTATTTCATATCTGAGTAGTCTTTCCACCTCAACCCTTAAGCTTTCCTTGTTTTTGTATTAGGGGGTATGTTCTATAAGCATACATTTTTTATCAAAATTTATAAGCATTTTATTGTTTAAGCAAAATCAATAAAGTTGTATTCGAGAACGAGTCGGATTATTGTTACGTCATATACGTTGATTGTTCATCCGCACCATTGGACTTTGGCGTTTCAGACCATTGCATTTTAGCGCAACGTGTCTCATAGGAAACGAGCCATCGGACTTCGGCGTGACCATCGGACTTTGGCGTCACCATCGCACTCTGGAAAAAATAATTGGCTTTATCTTGATTACTTTGGTATATTTGCTTCAATAGGAATGGCATCAGAGAAAAGTGCAATTTGTTCTCAAGTTGTCCCTTTATTTGAAATACAGATGAAACTGTTTAATAATCAAATATACCATTCTTATATTTATCTCAGGAATGCCATGACTCATAAAATAATTTTTAAAAAATCAAAACTATTATTCCTAGGTGATAATCTTGATTCACAGCACACAGTCACGCATCTGTTTGTTTAATAAGTGCCATTTGACAAGAGAAAAATCCTCTAAGCCAAGATAGAGACTTTGTATTTAGGAAAAACCTTACATTTGGTTTGCTAATTTTACTTGAATTTTACTTGCTCTATAAAAACAGGATTTGTAGAATATATTTTAAAAATGCCGTTTATATATCATACATTTCCGAAAGAAAATTTCCAATTGATTAAATGACAATATATTATCAGACAGAATATTACGAGATTTTGATCCAACAGACAAGGATAAAGCGCGTTTCACAATATGCCAAGCCTTTTCCCGCCACAGCTCTCACCAAAGAGGAGAAATATAGTGATGGATCTAGAGGGAGTTGGGAGGGGGGTTAAGATCCTCTGAGAGCGAGCGAAGAGCCCCACATATTTGTTGCGTTTTTATGAAAGTAAAACTATATGTCTCTGTGATTAAGTTTAAACTTTAGTTTCAATCTTTAAATGTAAAAACTATTTTAAAAACATCAAACTTCCGATCTTCAAACATCAGATTTGCTTTGTATCAAACTGCACCGAGACGCAGAGGAGTAGGAGTTATACATGTATATTGTAGTAATGTACATGTATTATGTATTGAAGAAAATCCTGCAATGTCGCATGCAAATGTTCAATGTCACAGGATAAATGTAAGATAATTTATTTACAGATCAAGCATTCCAGTTTCTAATTGCTTCATTGAAAGGACCAGTTAGTTTGTTGCCGATATTTGACGCTTGCGTCAATATATGTATGTTTCTTGTTGTTTCTTCAAACAAGTAATAAATCCCCCGTTGTACTTTCTTAATGCCTTATCGGATTTTTTATGCATATTGTCAAGAAGGAAGTTAATCTGTCCAATTGAATTTTTTTTTTAAATATAACAGACAGTGATTGATTTAAAAAATATGTGAAAAAACATCAAAACTTATTGATCATTTTAAGATCAAAGAGACAAAATAAAGCCAAACACAAATTCTCAAATGGAAAATGTAAAGGCTTGGATCAAATTTTTGTATTTTGTATTAATAGCTGTTATATTTTCTTTTCAAAACTGTTCACCAAAACATGCTTACCACCATAAAAGTTTTCTCAATGAATGAATGGAAACAGCATTTGACTTTCACAATGTTTGTATAAGAAACAAACTGTAAATATCTATTCTAAGATGTGAAACAATCAATTCATACAGGATACAGTCTGTTCATAAGTTAAAGTATAAAGAATGCATAATTTATGTAGCAAATGTTATTACTTTTTGTCTCACGTTTCTTAAGAAAAGGATATGGATATAACGAACAATATACAATCTCAAAGTCCATAAAACAATACAAAATAAGAGCAGGGTAAACACTGACCCTTGAAACATCAGAGGTGGGATTAGGCGCCATGTAGGAGTGAGCATCCCCTGCCGACCGGTCACACCCGCCGTGTGCTCCTTGTCATGATCAGGAAATAACGGAAAAAATCCGTCGTCAATTCAGTGTATAAATAATGGACTAACAATTGGTATGAAAAAGATCAGTCAGCATTTGACTCAATGAGAAACTGTCTTTGCTGATAAGGTCATTGTATCGACCATGGAACTTACGAAATGATGACTTTCAACGAGACTGCTGATATTCTTATTTCGTCAACGTGCTTGTCAATAATTTACCTCGCTTTAGACAATGTTCATACGTAGAGCATGCTCATGTGTATCGAAAACAACTGAGATATATACTCCGTATGCAAGTGATGTAGGTATATTAATTGCTGCATAAGTAAGGGAAGTTGACGATAGAAAAGTTAAAGTCATCACGTTTATCATATAGCTTGGTTACTAGATGTTAAACAATGAAACATTTGGAGATAACGAACAGTATTCTAGGACTCTCCATTACATTGTATCTAACTATTAACTGTTAAATGCAGTGTCACGGAGAGAAAACCCGTGGATCCGACGATGACTAAGAATAAGTATGAAAAAAGTCAGTCAGCATCTGACTCAAAGATAAATTGTATTTGCTGACAAGGTCATTGTACCGACCAAAGAACTTACGAAATAATGACTTCAGATAAATCGAGAATCAGGAGATAACGAACAATATTCAATATGAAAGTCTATTTAACAAAACAAAATATGAGCAGAGCAAAACAGGCCTCTAAAACATCAGAAGTGGGATCATGTGCCATGGAGGGGTGAGCATCCCCTGCTGACCGGTCACATCCACCTTGTTAATCCCTTAACTTCTTGCTACTGACGTGATCCTGCTATCTACTCCATATAATTAATTTAAAAAATTGATAGCCTTGCATTTTAACACGCCTCTGTCGACATTTTTGATACTATGTATGAGTTATAAGAAAAATTAATGAAGACATTTAGGAGTTATTTTAATTCTACGAGAGCAACATATGGTGCATGGAGCGATTACTTTTACTCTACTTTTATCATTGCGGTCAGTTTAACCACAGAAAATTGTGGAGATATCTTAATTAACCCAAACCCCGATGGCTCGCTGTCTTTACGGACGCCAAAGTCCGATGGTCCCGCTGAAGTCCAATGGCTCGTTTCCTATGAGACACGTTGTGCTAAAATGCAATGGTCTGACACGCCAAAGTCCGATGGTGCGGATGAACAATCAACGTATATGACGTAACTATAATCCGACTCGTTCTCGAATACAACTTTATTGATTTGTTTATTGCTTGAATTTTCCATGGATATTAGGGTTAGTCTAAGCAAAACACTCGATTGATTAAGTTTAGTCTTTGTATTGCACAACTGGAGAGATTTAGGGTTAGTCCTCGCACAATAGTTGAGTGATAAGGGTTAGTTTTGCACCCACCCAAGATGTCTTGGTTAGTGTTAATACACACTATTTGCGCGTTTAGGTTTAATCTCGCACCTATCTGCATTAGAGATATGGGCTAGTTTTTGCATTTATTTATTTATACTTATTTTTAAAACCTTGGCATGGCGCGGTATTCAGGTTTGGCACATCGGTGCTATGACGTCATGTTTTCCGCACCATCGGATTTTGGCGTGTCGAACCATCGGACTTTGGCGTGACCATCGGACTTCGGAGTCCCATCGCACTTTGGAGTCCTACATATCAGTGACCTTTATTACAGGTCTTTTGTAAAATATTGATTTGATTGATGATAATTCAACTTTGCATGTCTTTATGACATATTACATAATAATATGTCATGTATTGAATCTGCTCTAAATTTTTATTTAGTAAATGCTAATATGGGAAGCTTAAACAATAAAATGCTTCTAAAGGGTCCTCCACACCATGTGACTTGTGATATAGAGAAAAAATACTTTTACTTCCGGTTTTATCAAGTTTCTGCATGAACGATTTGGCATACCACCGTTTGTAAAAAAAAGTCTTACAAACGAAAAGTTTGCAGTACACCGAGCGCGATACCTAATCATAAACAATGAACACATGGCATGATCACGGAGTGACCGATGGAAAAATATGTGCGGATTTTTTTTTAAATAAAAGAACAACAGACATCTGGGAATATGTTACAAAATAATTCGTAAACAACAGGTACCGGTATGACGAGAAACGTTTAGGTTATTTCTATTTTCAGTTTCAGGCTAATCAACTGAGTCTGTTTTGATAGTTGAAATTTTGGCACACTAATTCGTGCGTTTCAATAATTTTACATTATCTCATTGTGCGTTTATAAATATTGATTTATAAAATAGTGTGCGTTTCTAGTTTTCCTCTTTTATATCTGTCCAGTTCAGTGGCCAGTAATTACTAAATATAGTATGGTGACGTATGCGGAGGCTTGCCAAAGTTTTTGAGTCCCGGGCAACAGGAAAGATAACTCCAAAAAGGAACTTTGATACCAAAGATTTTGAAAATATTTTTTCTACATCAGTGCATTTAATTTTAATTCAATTTTTTTGATGTAATCTAATTCATAAATGTTTCTTCTATACAAAAGGAGTCCTAGTTGATTTTCCTCGAGATGTTTTATAGAAAAAATGAGTTTTTTGTACTTTTTATAAATAAAATTAATTTCTGTAAAAAATATGCTGATTGATAAAATTAAGTTTTTATGGTTATTCTGTGAGCTTAAAAATATACGAAAGGATAAGACAAAATTTGTTGTGCTAGATATGAAAACGCCTTGGGAAAAAAAAATCTTGAAACTTGTGAAATAATTATTTTAAAAAATCAGTATAAATTACATTTTAATCCCTGGCTAGATTTTAAAGGTTGATATGCTTGGTAAAAGTAATGCTCAATAAAATGAGAACATAAGCTGTAGGTGTGTGGAGGACCCTTAAGGGTTGACATTTTGACATTTTTGATACTATGTATGAGTTATAATTAAAAATTAATGAAGACATTTAAGAGATATTTTAATTCTACGAGAGTAACATATGGTGCATGGAGCGATAACTTTTACTCTACTTTAAATTGAGAATACAAAAGGTCTATGCAGTATAGGTCAGTCATTGAGGTCAGTTCAACCACAGAAAATTGTGGAGAAATCTTCATTAATTTGCCTCAAATTCTAATTATTAAACTTCTACACAAATCCTTTATAATAACTCAGAAAGAAACAATTTGCAAGAAATTTCCGATATTTTTAATGAGCAGGTCACATGAATTCCAATCAAACTTTTACATAAGCAACAAAACTGCATACTTGACTCAGTCTGTTGAAGGGGATAGATGTAAATAAATCGGCAGGTATTAACATTATTCGACCGTGTCTCCTAAAACTTTTAGTTTCATTGATTAATCAGTTACTCATTCTTCTTTAATTCTAGTGTCAGTGACGGTATTTTCCCTTTGAAATCGAAAAGGCACTAGTCTTCCCGGTAGAGGATTACGAAGCAGATCCAGTCCTTACCGTCCCATTTCTATACTGCCAACATAATTCAAAGTAATTGAAAATCACATAGCAAACCAAATGTAAGGTTTTTCCTAAATACAAAGTCTCTATCTTGGCTTAGAGGATTTTTCTCTTGTCAAATGGCACTTATTAAACAAAAGATGCGTGACTGTGTGCTGTGAATCAAGATTATCACCTAGGAATAATAGTTTTGATTTTTTAAAAATTATTTTATGAGTCATGGCATTCCTGAGATAAATATAAGAATGGTATATTTGATTATTAAACAGTTTCATCTGTATTTCAAATAAAGGGACAACTTGAGAACAAATTGCACTTTTCTCTGATGCCATTCCTATTGAAGCAAATATACCAAAGTAATCAAGATAAAGCCAATTATTTTTTCCAGAGTGCGATGGTGACGCCAAAGTCCGATGGTCACGCCGAAGTCCGATGGCTCGTTTCCTATGAGACACGTTGCGCTAAAATGCAATGGTCTGAAACGCCAAAGTCCAATGGTGCGGATGAACAATCAACGTATATGACGTAACAATAATCCGACTCGTTCTCGAATACAACTTTATTGATTTTGCTTAAACAATAAAATGCTTATAAATTTTGATAAAAAATGTATGCTTATAGAACATACCCCCTAATACAAAAACAAGGAAAGCTTAAGGGTTGAGGTGGAAAGACTACTCAGATATGAAATAGACAAACCAATAACATTGCAGATACAGTGTTCAAAACTATTAACATATAAGTTTTTCTGACTACCTTGCGAGAAATGAAGAATTTTTTCACTATGAAAACCAAACAACCATTTGAAAATACCTTTAACCTGTCTCCTGTGAATTATTGTCTAATTCGGGTAGTGCACTGGACATTTAATTCATTATTCCTAAAACGGGCATTTAGAACTAGTCGAATACTTATTGTGCTCCTGATGCTCCATCAATGGCATTATTTAAACTATTTGACTGTTTATCTTTTTTTATACAGGTAATTTGGCATAAATGTATATTTTTGTACACAGCATTTTACAATAAGAGCCCTGTCTAGCTGAAAGATTGGTTTTGTAAATTTCTAATGCTTATATTTTATTATTCTCAGGATCTCATATTGACGTTTGAGGAATAAGACGCTAAACATATTTTCGTTTTAAATTCACTCTTATGTTTTCTTTTTTTTTTAACAAATTGGCTTTAAATACCAGATGTACACTAAATCTATGAACGCTGACAAACATAAAAAATATAGAAAAACATTCATGAAATTTGAAAGAGACAATCAGTACCCAGGATAAATTTCATATTCTGAGTTATACTTTTAATATAAATACTGATATTTTATGAAATCCTACAAATGTGAGATACTGTAAATCACTTATTTTCGCGTAATTATGCGAGACAGTGATCACGCGAAAATTTCATTCTCGCGTATAATAGTATTCCTAAAGATTATATAGAGAAATATAAACAATTCATGAAAATTATGTCTCGCTTAAAAAGAGTCAATGACTATCTCGCGAAAATAAGGTGTCGCAAATATTTAGTGATCTACAGTAATGCTACTGAAAACAGCTGGTTTGATTTTCATAAAACATAAATAAGGGACTTGTTCAATATAAATGAAATTTATGGTTTTTATTTTATTGACGCCACCTCCGTATTTATTGTCTATTTAATGATTTTCAAAGGTACTGATGTGTAAAGATTTTCTCATAAACAGCTTTAATTATAAACTATGGCCTGCCTCTATAGATAGGCGAAATGCATTTCATTTATATTGGAACTGACTTACGTCGTCGCTCTCTATGGTCCGAAAAACTTACCAATTTCTACGTTTTTTTTCTACAATATACATATATTTTTACCTGTAAGTATTTTGTTATAAATATGGTACAAAATTTGTGAATACCTTTAAAATAATATTTACAGTAATAAACTGTTTTCTAAAAAGGGGGCTAGCGGGGTCAAAGGTGTATTGCCCCTTTCGCAGTAAAGCTTGTTATCGCTTCTCCTATGAAACCGTAAACCATAGCGATATAGAACCTTTACCAATGTCTTCGAGTAATTTAGTGAACTTTTCAGTCTATTCATTGTGAAAGTTTTTATCGAATCTTCAGTAAGTAATTGCCCATGAAAGGACAACATAGGTTAAGACTTGTATTGCCCCAATTTTGGTGTCTTTTAGAATAATAAAAACATGTTGTCAACTCTTCCACAAAAAGGGTATTAGTTCTAAGTTTTGGAATAATTGGAGGTCTCAAATAGGTTAGAAAATGTGTCAAAATTAAAATTTTCTCATTTTTATGCAAATTTTGTCGATTTCCTACATGTAATACATTTTGGTGTGGAAAACATAGGGCTTGCCTATCTACCAAATTCATATATTGAATAAACAAGTATCAGACGCAATTCAAATATGATTTAAATTCACCTGAAATGAGAAAATGTGGGGAAAATGTCCTACTTCTGCAACCTCATGTGGCGTCCATGTAAGCTTTGCCGGTTTTAAAGGAAGCATCATTCTATTTTAAGTTTTTAAATATAAAATATCACTACCGTACCAGCGTTTTGTATTTTACATCAAATAGGGGGTCAGATTATGTCGACATCCTAACTTGTCTTTAAGTTTTTAAATTTTACTAATAATTTAAAAAATCTAAATCATGAGTAATAGAGACATGAAACCAACCATAAGATATAAATTTCATGGTCAAAGGTAAAGGTCCCTCCAAATATGAGGAAAATAATTTCTTTCTATTGATCATATGTCCTTTTACTTGTACTATCTATTCAATATGCACTCTTAAAACTATTAAAACCTTTAATTTTTGTCCACTAAGATCGACCCTTTAAAAATGTATTGCCCCTTGTGCAAAAAAACTTGTTATCGCTACTTCTTGGAAATTGTAAACCATCAAGACACGGAACCTTTTCTAATGCGAAACAACTTCAGTCTATTCATTGCGAGAGGAAGCGATGACCCTAATATCTTCTATTGCCCTTTATATTCGTTGCACTTACTATTAAACCTTATAACTTGAAAAATGTAAATTGTTGGGGCATATTGCAATGTAATCCATGACCTTGTATATTTTTTCATGATAAATTGTCAAGGTCACTTCTATTTTTTTATTTTCAATATTTCATGTTTTAATCCATATCTAGTCTCTTTACCATGAAAGTCAATTTTAAAGAGATAAATCGCAAACAAAATTGCAATTCAAAGAAGATGGAAAGGCCTCTAATTTTTTGAGAACGATTAGTCTCCTATTTACATGTATTATTATTCTATTATTACAACAGTGGTGACAAGTAAGATCGCTAAAATTAAACATCGTGAAACAAATAAAGCATTTTATTTATAATAGCTTCTTTTGGTGAGCATTTTAAAATCGCTAAAAGTACACCTCATTTAAATTTAAAAACCTATTTTTAAGGACATATCGCTAAATTTGCCTCTCTCTAAAATTTTCACTTAAATAGTTATCTATCTCGATAAAGAGATTGTTCATACGTTGAGCGTGCTCTTCTCTATCAAATCAACTGATATATATAAACTTCGTATGCAGGTGACTAAGGTATATTGCAGCATAAGCAAGGGAAGTTGACAATCGAATAGTGAATGTCATCACGTTTATCATAACGCTTTATTGTTATTAATTATTCAAATCTTTCTAGTAAGACATCCAAATATAAAAAGGATGTGTCAGACTCTTTTGTATCTTTCATTTCAAAATCATCGTGATCTATCGTATAGACATAATAATGGAAATAAAATTACTATTTTTAATAGATAATATGTCATCAATTTGAACAAATTCTGCTTTGTATGAATAGAAACATAGTTCAGTTAAAACCGTGGTGCAATTGGTACCTTTGGGGATTCTAATAGATTGCCGCGAGACTTGGTTTCCAAAAACACGATCGATTCTGTAAACCAGAAATTCAAACATTTTTTGAATGTTAATTTTAGAGTATTTGTTTGTACAATTAAATTTTTTTAAAGAACATAATTTTGCAAATGACCCATAACGAGGTAAGTAAATCAAGGTTTTACATTTGGCTTTACATTTTTGTTGAAAAAGCATCTGCCACATCGTTGCAAACCACGGTCAAAATGTACGTTCCTCTCCCATCTGGCCGTGGTTGCACGAGGAAAGAATTCTTCGTAGCTCATTAAAATATTGACCAATGCGAGTAAAGCATAGTCGGGTGTTGAACTTTATCGCGACCTTTCAATATCCAATCGCAGTACAGAAAATATTTCTTGTATACTGTTGACGTCAGTTGTTGATTTCGATTGCGATGGAAACAAAACTTTCCTCTGACTGAATATGACGTCACAATAGAGAGGCGTAAATATTCAAGATTACGACACTTTTTGTGCTCAAGCAGCCACGGGTAGGAGAGAGCTATATGCGGACTCCGGACCGTTGCTTGAGACGATGCATCTGCCATTGAAATGTAAAAGCCTGGTCTTAATTAATCTTCGGGAATGGTTGAGTATTTAGATGAAAAATCGTAAGCTGATTATAGAAATTGATTTTTATGAAAAATAAGCAGAATTTTAGCCAGTATTTAATTTTGACAATATAAGCGATGATGCCACGATCAATTCCAAATTAATTGCGTTTTATTTATACAAGCTTCTTTAGTGAGCTTTTTAAAATAGCTTAAATTACATCTCGCTGAAAATAAAATAATAATTTTATAGGACCAATCGCTAAATTTGCGTCTCGCTAAAATTTCAACTTATACGGTATGCTTTTTTAAAAAAATCAAAAAATAATTCACAAGTGTTAATCGATAAAACCATTTGTCTGAAAACAATATTGTCTCGATTCACACTTTATAATAGTTAAAAATGTTCAAATGTACAGGTACGAGCATAAGCAGTTGACAAATGAATACAACAAAAAGAAATCAGATAATATACTCGGAGTATATGTGTGTACAATCAGAATTTTTAGATGGGTATTTTTTTAATATGTTTTCTTCCTACTTTTTTTTCATTTACTTAATTTTTTTTAGTCCACATTCATATAAAGCATAGGAAGAGGCAAACATCAAACAACTTTTTTTTTTACTTAACACAAGAATGAAATTGTCACGAATACTTTGATTCAGAAAACAAAAAAGTCCCTTAAAATCAGAAAGATTATGATCTATTTATTGGCTATTTGTAGGGAGTAAAATCCTGACAATCGAGTTTTTGATACTCGACACTTAGATTTAAATTGATCAAATTATGACAGAGACACCCATATCGACAGAATACATCTAAAGAACAAACACACTGATCCCCTCTAAGTCATAATTGATGCTTTATCAGTTTTTCTTTGAACTTGCGTCATGGAAACAAGCAAACGGAAGAAAAAATAAAATGAAAAATAATGCCATTCATTTTATCCATATTGATTATTTAAAGTGGAGTATGTATCGATCATCATGTCCCAGTGAGAAACAATTCTAAATCGTACGTGACCAATAATGCATTTCTTATCATATCAACCAGGGCAAGAGATATGGTTGCTAAAACTAAAAAGAATTGCTTATCCCTAATATGTTTCCATTCTTCAACTATTATTTTATTATACGTAGATAGAGCCAAAAAGAAACTTTTGATTCACTTTGAATATAATCACAATTTTTTTTTTCAAATTTACATGTATCTTATATTAAATTAATATGGATTCAATGAAGGTCCATATAAATTTATAATGACCAAGATAAATTACAGATATAGATCGAGGGTTCATTTAGTAAATCGACCAACGGGACTAACCCAGGGTCGATATTCTGCATGTATGTCAGGTCAATTTTTGTCATTTTGAGTCATTATAAATGCATATTTACAGAGCATTGAGTCCATATTTATTACATTATATAATTTCCCAAATTTATCAGTTCAATGTATATTTTCCTAATGTTTACATAGATATAGATATGCTGTTGTTGTAGTTAACCATATATAAGTTGAATGTAAATGTTTCAGAATTTACTGATTGTCACTCACAGGCACTTGTTTTGGTAATAAATTCTAACCCATAACATAATAATACAATTACAAGACATCTTACTCCGAATAACACAGAGTAACCCGTCTCCCAGATTTCCACCTATATACCCTTGCAGAGAAAATACATTAACAAAATATTTACACCTATATTTCCTACAGTAATTTATCAATACAATCATACATGGTATGCTTGTCTTTATTGTCTTTTGTCCCCGTAAACAGAATCAAAACTCTTTTCGCCGAATGGAAAAGTCGAATTCAACCATGAGATGGTATGTACCAAGTATTCCTTAAAAACTCTAACATATATCCTTGTTAATCGTTTTGTATTCTTATTCTTATCCTCAGTAATCTTCACTATTTCGTTTACGTCTGGATGCTGGAGTTCCTGTTGTTTTTGGACACCAAACTTTGAAAAAAAAACAGTTTGAATTCTTATATACAGTAATTACTCTCTTTCAAAAGATGATTTTAAGAAAAAATATTAATGAATCAGAATTTGTTTAAAAGATGCTACACAAGAATTGGAAAACACTTGCTATAAAATGTATGGAAATAACAATCATGAAAGAAGCTCAAAGGTCAAAAAATCAACACGAAGAATAGGGGCAGAGAAAACAGGGATCTCTAAAACATCATAGTTGTGATCGGGTGCCGTGGAGGGATGAGCATCCCTGCTGACGGTCACAATCGCCGTGGTAAGGGAAGGGAAATTGACGATTGAAACGTTTAAAACACACCACGTTCATCATAGATCTTGGTTGGTACATTAGCCTTAAAGTCCATTTAAAGCAAAAAATTTAAATATGAAACAGATCTGTCAAACTCTTTAGTTTCTTCTATCTCAAGCTCAAATGGATATATCGTATCGACTTAACAAGAAACCCATGGGCCTTAGAGGTCATCTGAGCATCATGCAACAAGTTTACAACGATTGACTTTGGTTCATGTTTAAAACTAGACGTCATTGCATTCACAATTTTGAAAGAGGCACCATTGCTTATTATAACTATACACTTAGCATGCTTACTTTGGTTACTTAATACCCATAGACAGAGTAGGGAACAAAAAAATGCATTTCGACTAATCAGGAATATTCAGCAATAATCAGTAGTGCCACTACTACACATGAACCCCTGACTCTTGGTCAACACATTTCACAATTTTGGAAAAGGCACCCTTGCTTATCAAAAATGTTCAATAGAAAGGAGAAGATTTCGATCAGTTAATTCATGTTCAGTATATAAGTAAAGCCCCCCCCCCTATGGTACCCCTGACCCAGGGGTGTTGAAATAAATAATTCAGGAAGAATGGCCCTTGCTTATCAAAGCTATATAAGTAGTCACTGCTTAATACTCAGGAGTAAAGAAGAAGATTTTTGAACAATTTCTGCATTTTTTCTCTTAAACAAATAAAGCCTGCCCTAACAACAGAACCCCTGACCCTGGGGTCATAAAAGTCACAAAGGCATTCTTCCTCATCATAACTTTATACTTAATTAATTCGTTGAATACCCAGGAGGAGAGAAAATTTTCAAACAAATTCTGCATTTTCTCTATCTAATCAATAGAGCCCCGCCCTAACACATGAACCCCTGACCCTAGGTCAATGAAATTCACAATTTCAAAATAGGCACTCTTGCTCATCATAAATATGTACTTGGTTAGATTATTTAATACACAGGAGCAGGGAAGAAGATTTTCAAAGAATTAATGCATTTTCATGATATAATCAATAGAGCCCCGCCTTAGCACTAGAACCCCTGACCCTGGGACCAAGACGCACGATGCACTACGACGGACAAAAACGGATAGCAATAGGTCACCTGAGTTTACTCAGGTGACCTAAAAATGGAATTAACCATTATTAATTGTCAATATGTCGTTAATTTATTTAAATGCCGAGCTGAAGACCACAGTAAGTGTTTCTTTCTTTTTACATACAAGATTTTGGGCGAATTCTTTTTCGTATGACTCCAAAGTTCGACAGGACTCCAAAGTCCGATGGTCTGCGCCAAACCCCAATGGTTTGAAACGCCAAAGTCCAATGGTGCAGAAAGCAGTTGACGTTTGTGATGTCATAATACTACTGCGCCAAACCTCAACGCCGCGCCATGCAAAGGTTTGAAAAATATGATTAAATAAATAAATGCAAAAACTAACCCTGATCTCTGAGATAGGTGCAACCCTTAGCGCTCGAAAAGTGCGTATCAACTTTAAGCTAGATATCTTGGGTGGGTGCAAGACTAACCCTTATCACTAGACTAGTGTGCGAGGACTTACCCTAAATCTCTCGAGTTGTACAACGCAAAGACTAACCCTAATCAATCAAGTGCTGTGCGAGGACTATTCCTAATATCTCTGGAAGGTGCAAGCAATAAGCAAAATCAATAAATTGTATTCGAGGACGAATTCAGAAATGGTGGATTTTGAGTGCAGGACAACGGCGTCAAGGATTGGCATCGGATAATTGTGACGTCATAAACGGTAATTTTTCTCCGCACCATTGGGCTTTGGCTAATCAAACCATCGCAATTTAGCGCAATGTGTCTCATAGGAAACAAACTATCGGATATTGGCGTGACACACGGACTTTGGCATCCGTAAATACAACGAGCCATCGGGGTTTGGCGAGACCATCGGACTTGGGCGTCACCATCGCACTTTCGAATCTTAAAAACTTAAAGTCCATTTAAAGCAAAAAATCCAAATATGAAACAGATCTGTCAGACTCATTAGTATCTTTTATCTCAAGCTCATAGGGATATATCGTATCCACTTAAGAATGGAATAAACCATTATTAATTGTCAATATGTCGTTAATATATCTAAATGCCGAGCTGAAGATTACAGTAAGTGTTTCTTTCTTTTTACGTAGAAGATTTTGGGCGAATTCTGCTTCATATGAATACAAAAAAACGAGCGCAATTTGTACCCATAGGAATTCCAATATATTGTTGGAAAACATGGTCTCCAAAAACATAGTTATTGTCCGTCAGAAACTCAAACATCTTCTTGATGTCAACTTTAGAGTACTTGTGTGTACAATCAGATTTTTTTAAACAAAATAATTTTGTAAATGATCAATGATAAGGTAGGTATATTTAAGATTTTTTTTTATTGAAAGCAGCTGTCAATAAGATAAAAAAAATCCTTGTCTTTTATTTATTATGTAAAAAAATTGTGTATAAAGTTGAAAAGCCGTACGTTTTTAAGCTGTTGTTTTTAGTAAACTTTTGTAATTTCAAATTGTCTAAATATTCCTTGGATTATTTAAGTTTCTACATCTGGTTTACACCAATACGTTATATCGCGACTACCAATGAGTACCTCGCAGTTATCTAACTTACTACCGCTCTTTTGCGGGGGAGTCGGGAAAACTTTAAATCTAGCAAGATTTCTGGGGCACATGACATTGTTTACAGTAGTGACAATCGAATGATTCGAATAATTTTATGCCGAAAGTATCACGATGTTTTGCCAGATATTGAACTCCAAATAGTAGATTGTCAAATAAGGAAAGTTTAGAATATTTTATCTGCTTAAAAATGAGACGATTATCAATGGAAATTTAACGAGAAGAGTCCGCTTAATTAAAAATATCGTTAAAAATGTGACAATCTAGGATTGGCTCCTCTCAAAAATATATTAGGCTGGTTCAGCGATTGTTTAGCGAGGTATTCCACCAGGATTTTTTACTTATCTATCCTTATAAATGCTACAATGATCGATCTTGCATTGTATTGAATAGCACATTGCCCCCACCCAATAGACGATTCCTACCTCCTTCGCGAAAGAGTTCCGCTAAGTTAAGTAATCGCGATATCAAGTATTCTTGAGTATATTGTTACACAGATCTAGAACTCTTGAAGTTTCCAGTTCACTACTGTAAAATCATAGAGAAAAGTAAAAAAAAAGGCTTGGTTGAACATTTACTGGAATCGCTTTGTATCTTTAATTTTAAGGAGTTTTATGTTTTTCAAAATCCAATATAGATATGTTAATTAAAATTCAGTTTGGGTGTTTGGTATATCAAAATATTCAAAACTGACATATGAATTTGAAGGATTTCTTCTTTAGAAAGGGAACTATGAGTATAATTTTGATTACCACTTGTATACTTAAAGGAAGTTCTTCGAAAAACAATTTATATAACGAGCCATACAAACAAAGACAATGTTTTTATTACCTGCTTTGTTAGCAGGGATCAGTACATACTGATTATATAATCTACATGTATCCATTTATTTCACTTCTTGATTATTGAAAACAGAAGAATAGATGTGATTAATGTGCTATACAGAATACTGATGTACAGATTTGTGAAAGGGTTTGAAGTTAAAAGCACCATAAATGACACATGACTTAATTCTGGCATTAGAAGACCAAGAAAATTCCGATCCAAAGAGATCATCTCAAAACCATTGATAGAGTTATTACTGAAACTTTACAAAAATCCCTTAGACAGTCCTGTATGATCATGGTAGCACCTTTGGTAAAACTAGTGTTCATAAAATCCCAAAATTTGATTTTAAAATCGATTCCTTACAAGTGTAATGCAGCATTTGAAAAAGACAGAAATAAAAAACCGTTTGAGTTTGCCCACTGGGTTCTAATTAATCCAAACTCTTAAAATTTAACATATGCATATGATTTTCCGAAGAAGGCCAGTTCCATTTTAATAATGTTGTTAAAAAGAATATTAAATTCTATTGTTTGTTGAAACCCTATTTTAATGTGGTAAAACGTCTGAACTGTAAGAATGTTACTTTTTTTAAAGCTTGGTAAATTAAAACTACAGAAATCATGTTTAATCAATGATAATTCCAAGATACGTCATTTGGAAAATGTTGTAAAAGGACAAATTATTCTTAAGAAAAAATGTGGATGTTTTATAAGGATACTGTAACAAATGAATGCTTCACTAAAAGGTTCATTCTCTATATGGCCATCTTCCGGCCTACGATAAAATCACCTTAAAATATGATTTTATATAACTATAATCATTCTAGTTCGTAATTTTGTTGTTTGTTTTTCAACATTGATCATCTAAATCACGAGATTTAGAAATAAAAAATGGTTGTCAGTTTAAGAAAAATTGAGGGAACGTTATTTAAATCAAGTTTTTATGCATGTTTTTTAATGTAAATGATCAAAAATTGTTTATTTATTTCGAAAATACATCAGACCCAAGTAAAAAAAAATTCAAAGATTTTTTAGATTTAAAGTTCAAAATACTTTTTATGACAAGAATTCCGATGCATCCACATTTTGCATATTTTGAACGAAAATCTTGACGAAAATCACACTGAATGGTGCTGAAAAAAGTTTGATTTGCAACTTATTAAAAAGTATTATATCATATATAATTATATTATAATTGTATATCATATTTATAGATGTTGTACTTATTTTACGCATAAAATAACCATGTTAGAAATGAGGTTTTTAAATTTCTATTGAAATCTAAAAGTTATGTATCAAATGTTGAAAGCACTGAATGGATTTTAATTGTGATTAAATAAAACTAAAGTTGTAATTAAGAAAAGAAATTCAACAATTGCAAAAAATTTAAAGTATTAACAGCATAAGAATATCAATGCAAATACATGTTGACTATTTATATACATGTAAATAGTCAAAACATATACCTCAGAGCGGTTGCATTAAAATATACATCTCTAATTAAAATGAAATAATGTTGTAAAATGGATTTGCTTTTATTTAATCACTCATGTTGCACGATATATTCAATTAAAAATGCCGTCTAAACTTTATGTATTTACATGTCTAAAAGTTGAGAATCCCCCCCCCCCCGTGTCTAACGGCACAACATGAAATGGAGCAGAATTTTAACAGTTCCTTCAACTATGCATATCAGATTCTGAAGTTTTCGTATATATATATCAGGTACAAAATGGACCCTTACGCTTTGATGCTCCTTTCTCACTCTTGAAACTTGTAGGTTAAATTCAATCCCTTTCCCAGTACAGCGTCAAAAACTTGTTTAGCACTGATAGTGACAGTTCCATACCTTTAGCCTTTATCATTTACAGTAAATGTCATCGGTCTTTTGGATATTATTTTTTTTTAAAGAAGGGGCCCCGTCCCGCATTGGGCGTTGGTTATTAATGCAACTATGCATTTACAAACACTTGACCTTAAGTGGATGACTTCTTTATTTGGTTAAAAATCCTTAAAGTTGGGTAAAACAAGATTCAATTATATCGATTACATACTAGTATGACATTTAGGAATCCCTCTCCTCTTTACCAGTTATTTTTCTTAGACAGGGCTAATGATATCGGAACTTATATCAATGATATCAAAGAAGAGTGATAAATAGATTGAGTCCTCTTAATTTTTAGACCCAGTTAACAAAATATGGATCACATGATACTCGTACGGAGGTGTCCATATAAACATCATGTGTGTACCCATAGGAAAAAAAGTCTATAACACAAATAATAAATGCATGTTACCGCTTCAACAAAGATTACTTTCATCATTTCTAAAACATATACAGTACTTATAAGGAAAAACAATCTTAAGAATATATGGTGTACCCATAACGGAATTCAAAGAAGTAGCCTGAATAGATATACTAAAGTATCATTATAAATATAGAAGATAACTCATATTCACACCTTAAAGCTCATATAAAGTTTATTTCTTAATTTTTATCAGACATTTCAAAGAAACGTCTCCACTTGTAATTTCATGACATCCAGTCTTCTCAGTCCTTTGATTTTTAGATTTTTAAGTAAAAAGTTCAAATTTTTTTTTTAGTAAATATGTATGGCTGATATAAATCTGAGTAAATCAACAGAAAATTGTACTTTCACCAAAAGTTTATAAAAAGAAATAATCTACATCAGCTGATATCCTTCATTGTGAGTAGTTAGGTTTTTCGGCAAATATCGTAAAATTGAAGTGAAAAGTTTTTGTTTAGATGTCATAACCACCTTTAACCAAATTCATAATTTGGTAGTCACTTTTTATGTTTATAAGAAATGTAAATGCAAATTTTGGAGTTGGTTAAAGGTGGTTATGATATGCGTAGGAGTTATCTAACACAGCCACCCTCTTGAGTTTTCCCATTACTCTAATGCTAATACGGACCGATGGTACCTTACTTTGTGGCCCTATATCATAAAAAATACTATTGTATCATTAACCAACCAATATTTATCATTAACTTGGAACATAAGCCTAGTGATTCGTGTAATTTTTAAGGGAAAAAATACTATCTGAAAATTTAAAGTCATTGTAGGCCGCAAAACGGCCTTAAGGAGAATGATCCTTTATAACAAATTCATGATATATATTAAATTACATTACTGTAACTTAAGACATAACATTTTCATAATGGTTTTAAATTGTAACACATGTTTTGGGACACCTGTATACAGTGAATTGTCGACGGATTTTCTTAAGAAACATGAAAAGGAGCACACGGCAGATGTGATTAGTCGGCATGATATGCTCCATTGAGCCTGATCTAACCGCTGCTTTGAGGTTAGTTTTCCTCCTCTCCTGTTTTGTAATGTTAAGTAGAGTTTAAAGCTTAAATACTGTTCGTTTTCTCAACAATTGTCACGTACAAATAGTCGAAAAGTCGTATATTTCAATGTTATTAATCAAATATAATTTGATTGAATTTGTTGGTAATTTTTCGAAAAGTTCCCTTGAATTCTTCTAAGTATCCGGATCTGATTATTAATTTTTCTTGAATACACTGTTCATCACTCCTGAAGTTTTGTCTTTTCTGATGTAATAATTTGATAAAGAGTAAAGAAAAACTTAAGACAGCAGTTGGTTGTTTCTGCTATGTATTTTTGTTTGTAGGGATTTTAATGAAGTTTATGAAACCATTTAAGTCATTTATACACATGTCGGTTGTTGGATTATGAAAAAAAAATATTAATTGACATAAAATTTTGAAGAATATCATACATAAAGAAGGAGATATTGGAGTGTGTATACGTTGAATCATCTTTTGCATGTCAAATGCCAGCTCCTTAAGTACGATTGAAAAAACAAGATTCACAAAGACTACTGAATTGTTGCAAAAAGAAAATGTTTAAAATTATGCTATTTAAATGATTTTCAATGATAAAAAATATTCAAAACTGAATTAAATTTATTTTAATGAATCTACGACAGATTTAAAAGCAATTAAATAAGGAAATGAAATCAAGCTGAAAATATCTGAACAACACAAAAGATATACTAATAGCAAATATTGGTCTCCTATTTCACAATTAATTTTGTTTTATTATTTCATATTTCATATATTTATAAAAGAAATAAGTATTTATCTCAAAATAGAGGGATATTCTCTCAAGAATTTCATTTGACGTATGTGAACCTAAAAAAAAGAAACAAGAGGTACTGTGAATAAAGATTTATTTCCTAGACAATGACAAGGAGCACACGGCGGGTGTGACCGGTCGGCAAGGGATGCTCACTCTTCGATAATACCTGATCCCTCTTCTGATGTTTTGGATGTCTGTTTTTTGTTCTGCTCCTGTTTCGTATTATTTTATGGACTTTTGATCTTGAATACTGTTTGTTATCTCCATATGTTTCATTTTGAAAGTATCATTCATTTTTATTCAGGGGTATAGAAGGAGTTGCAGAAAAGAGCTGGAAACCCTTCAATGTATAAGTAAAAATGATTGTGTCCATGGTTTGATCTGGGTGAACCAAAATATGTGTCTGATCAAAATAAATAGAAGGTAACAATGGCACTATGAAAAATATTCTGTGAAAATTTTTTTTTTAAATTTCATTCAGTGCTTAAGGATGAGTTGCGGATTAGAGATAAATATCCGAAAGGGTAACAGACAGAAGTACAATCACTTTAGATTCTCCCGCTTTTCCAACGGAGGTTTTAAAAAGAGATATTAAGCAAAAATATTTTTTCTTGATCTATTTTACAAACTCTTGCAAACTAAAAATCTTACGTGTCTAAAACTGACATTCAATTTGAATCTACATTCACAAATGTTCGATTTAATGCTGCTGAAACCTATTTGACCAAACGTGCTTTTAGCCTACTTTTTCCTGTTCTTCAGTTTATTGTGCATATACAATATTCAACATGTACCGGGTATATTCTATTCACATTTAGTTGAAATTATAATAAGTCAACAATTGTAATTATACATGAAGTAAAGATATATATGATAATTCATAAATCCTTTACCATGAAAATCACTGTAATTTCAAACATCAAAAACAGTTTATTGCAAGAATGAAAATGCAGAGTCAGAAAATCATGAAATAACTATTCACTCTCGAATTTTTACAAGTTGTTAATAGATTATTCTTCATCAAAAGAATTGATTTTTGGATCATGAATCCTGAGATGACATCTTAGTTGTCCAATCATTTTGAAGAGACTTATTTCCTACATCTTTCCTTTATTTTCATGAACTGGCTTTATTTGCTTTCCTAATCTGGAGTCCTTTGTTTCATCCGCAACCTTCAAATGACTGCTATTTAAGAAAAAGTAAAAAAAAAAGCATTGTATCTAGCATTTGAATTTCAAACATTTATATATTTCATAACAATCCATTTGAATTCCCATGGGTATCAATTGTACCTAGCAGTCCTATTTTTGAATTCTTTTGAAGCAGAATTTATCCATTTAACCTTATACGTAAAAAGAAGAAATAACTTGCTGTGACCTCGACAATTAGATGAATTATATGGAGAAAACGAACAATATTTTCATTTCTATTTTTGTGCATGAATATCTCGTGCGCATCTGTCTTTTTGTCTGACGCTAAAGAGGCCAAAAAATGTAAATCTCGCATAGGACGAAAGACCACCTTAAAGCAATCACTTACTGGTAGCTTATATAAGTTAATTCCATAAGGCCACCATTAAGCCACCAATAAGCTGCATTTTATAGATGCCTAATATCCAAACTTCATTAAGACTACGCTTAATGGTGGCGTAATGACCAAACCTCATTAAACAATCTTTACGCATCCTGTATCAAAGAATTAAACTAACTTTTTAAGTTTAAAGTTTTTTTCAATATTAAATGTACGCAAAATCTAATTCAATTTATAATTTTTCCTCGATCGGTCTTGCTATTTAAAACATTTTTGTTAACATGCATAAATTTGCGCACTGAAAATAAAGTTAGCAAACAGCTTATTTTTTTCACTGCATGTACCAAAAAACAGTTTATTTTTAAATTATCTTTATCCATAAACAAAAAATATATAGTACAATGTACTTTTTACTAAGGAAAAGTAGGTATATTTCTTTCATATGTGGAAAGCGACGTTTCGCTGCTGAATTCATAGGAATATAGAGTTGTTTTCACATGAAAACATAATCTCCAAGTCCCTTTTCATGCTTTTGGAGGGAGGGGGTAGCAATATAAAAATGTTTAATTTTCAACTAACAAGAAACTATATAAACACAACATATAATGACAGATTTTGATAATGAATAATTTTTACAAATCTTAAATTTAGTGCAAGCATATAACATATTAAAAATTATGATTCTTTGTAAAAGGAAAATTATTTTGACTGTGATGTTAAAAGAATTTTAACTGAAAATGATATTCTGAAAAAAAGATTTTAAAAATGTAACTGTTATGCAAAGATTGTCACTAAATTTTAGACACAAAAACCTTTAATATCCGCAGCATATTAAAAAGAACAATATGTTTCATCATATTTCTTTTTCGATGATAGTTTTTTGTGTTTTATCTATGATTACTTGAATTTCAATCATGATTTTATGCTTGTAAAGCTTTGAGCAAAAAATCGAGGAGGCAGCTTCATACAGAACTCAATACGCTCAACGCCTTACAAATTCTTGCATTATATAAAAGCATTTTTTTAAAAGACACATAAATAAAATTATTTAATTTATTGATTAATCAATAAATAAAGAGTTTGGAAAAGTGTTTCTATTTTATTTTTTTTAAAAATTAAGAATTGTGTATACTCGACATGATTTGCGTTAATGAAACATTATTAAAAAAATAATCCAAAAAACAGCTTTATCGACTGCGTAATGGTAGGTAAATGGTAGCTAAATGGTAACTTAATAGAGTTTTGACATTAAGCACTTATAAGATTTGCTTAATGGTAGCTTAATGGTGACTTAATGGTGGTCTGAAATGCTACCATTAAGCATATTTATGCCACAAATAAGCTACTATTAAGCTACATTAAGGCACCAATGAAGGACTTTGAGAAGGCTTAATGGTAACTTAGTGGTGGTATAAATATTACTTAAAGGTACTTAATAGTGACTTAACCATAAACCACAATTAGGAACCTATTAGCCACGATTTAGCCAAGCTTAAAGGAAGTGTTTCATTTTATGTCGTGCGACTGTCTTTGTGTTTGACTTCAGGACAATTGAAATTAAAATGAGAGGCCTCGTGTAATTTAAATCTACTATTGAATACAGTGGAAACTGTCTAATCCGACACCTGTATAATCTGTCACAATGTAAATTCCGACGTTTAATTTCGTTCCCATTTTACAGTTTTCTATGTTTCTTTACACTGTGTAATCCAACACACTGTCTATTCCGACACAAAATTTGTCTCCAAGTGCATGTCGGATGAGACAGGTTTCACTGTATTTTTGAAATCAAAATCTACAATTTTATTTTACAATGAAATGTAAATATAATGAATCACTGTCTAGTTAATATAGTATCCCAGGAACACCAACGATAGTGGCAAATACCGGATAATTTAAACTTCGCACGTATGCATATTATACCATGTTTCCCACTATTGTTGATGCCCTGGCATTATATACTAACTAGACAGTGATTCAAGTTCAAAATCCCGTAAAACATTCAAACAAGGAGCAGAGCAAACACAGACCACAAGAACATCAGAGGTTGAATCAGGTGCCATGAAGGAGTGAGCATCCCCTGCCGATAGACCACACATATAACGACGACACAATTTTAATTAACAAAGGCTTCTTCCATTCTTATGTCGATGCGATATACATGTATCCCGGTGATCTTGAGACAAAAGATACCACAGAGTCTGACACATTGTTTCATAATTGCATATCTAGTTTGAGAAACTTAAATGTAATCTTTGGTCGATACAATGACTTTGTTGGAAAAAACAATTTATCATTGAGTCAAATGCTGACTGAAGTTTTTATTACGTACTATTAGTATATTTTTTACACACTGAACTGATGACGGATTTGTCCCTAATTAAATTGATCATAACAAGTAGGATATTGCGGATGTGACAGACCGACCAACAGGGTGCTTACTCCTCCACCTGTTCTTATCTCAGAATTTGGAAGTCTTTGCTTGCTCGTCTCCTATTTTATGTTGTTTTATGGACTTTTGAGTTCTTATACTGTTCGTATTTTCCATACATTGTATATTTTACGTAAAATTTATAATATATACTTTGTTGTGGTATTTTTAAAATTAAAAATTTTTATTGGAGATTTCAAATATAGTTCACAAGTTATATCTGGGTTTGATTTTTTAAAAAAGATACTTAAGAAATGCCATAACATATGCTCCAGAACACTAATTTATTTTAATTGAGATATAGATCTTTTATAACGACTAGCAACAAGGACACACACATATGCCTTTAAGATGACAGAAGAATTTTCTTTTATCAATATTGTTTTATTTTACAAGTATACAACTTTTTACTATTCCCTTGAAATATTTTCTACTGAATATCTGAGATGTAGAAGGAATTATTTGTGTGCAAATTGGCAAATAAAGCCCACACACAGAAACCAGCAATCTACTTTTTAATGTAATAAGTCTTACCTTTGTATTTTTCGGTAGAGAAAATACATAATACCACCAAGAACCATTGTCAAGCAAACAGCTGCGACACTTCCATAAACGTATTTCCAAAAATCAGTTGAAGACGACTGAGAATCTAGAGATTGTTCATTATTAAAACATGATTAAAACAAAAACTATTTTAAACAAGAGTCCCATGGTACACATTGCTCACCTGAGCACTGTGGCTAGGAAAGACGCAGAATTCAGTTTACTTCTAAAATTTTTAAACCAAAAAGCAGTCCCAACTAATCCTTAGAGTGATTTGGAAAGAAGGTATAATTTGAACTAACTTGAATTTTACACTTACTAAGGATTGTTGCATTTTTTTTAACTGCCTGCGCGGCATTATTATGTTCCCCAAACGAAGTTGGGGAACATATTGTTTTTACTCTGTTTCTTATTATTATTATTAAGGTCTTCCGTTTCCAACGGAAGACCTTCTTGTTATTCTTCGGTTTCTTTTTCCCTATTATTAAGGTCTTCCGTCTTCAACGGAAGACCTTCTTGTTTTCGTTCGGTTTCTTTTTCCCTATTATTAAGGTCTTTCGTCTTAACGGAAGACCTTATAGCAATTCTATTGTTTCTTCTTATTATAATTATTATTATTTTTCTGACGCGATTTCTCAAAGACTACTAGATGGAATTACATGAAATTTTCAGGACAGATGTTTTGTTAAATGAATTTGATACATCTGAGAGATTTTTTGGAAATTCGCTTCCGGTGCCAAGTTACAGACCTTTTTCTGATTTCTTTTGTCCACAGATTTTCTCAAGAACGGTAAAAGATATCAATGTGAAACTTTCAGATATTATAAATGATAAAAAATACTATCCAGGACGCGACTTTTCGTTTGTCGTCTTTACTTCCGCTTGCTACCGGAAGCTAATTTAAAAAGTCTAATTTTTAAAAAAAATTTGTTTTTCAATATTTTTCGTTTATTTTTTTGTATGTTAATAGAAACCTTTCTTATAATGCTTGCTATATAATTTGTTTGAATATTGATAAATCTAAACTCTAGATATTAGCATTTAAAAATTTGAAGCGTTTCAAAATGGCCGCTCTCTCTGTCAACTCCGACATTTCGCAATAGGGGTTTACTGAGGCAGTCGAGCATTTGCTTGAAAGAAAGTAAGAAGGACAAATGAAATATAAAGGAATACTTGGATTTTCACGTTGTAGTTACGTTACAATTCTTTGTCAAACTAAATTCTTCTTAAACGTCTTCTATAATTGGTTTTGGTTGATTCTCAAAGTAAAAAAAGAAAAGACTAAATGTGCAAATGAAATTCGATACCAAATATCTTCTGATTGCACCACGGAAAAGCAGCTCATTAATCATTGTTATAAGTAATAGTTATTCAAGAAGGATATCAATGAATACAGTAAGTATAAAACTTACCCACGGTTTTTACCATGCACATTTGTGCCATATTATACTAATAAAAAAGACAAAATAAGATAACCATATTTTTTTTAAAGATCGCTTAATAGAGTTTATATTAACATTATTGTCTCAAAGATCTTATTCAAGTTATTGAGCACAAACGATATCCAATTCCTTGACTGTCGTAAGGCGAGCCATTTTTTTTTTTGCGAAACATTTCAATCTTTTCATGAATGTTTTTAACTAATCGGGATAGTTCACTTTAGCATCTGTTTGCAACGAATCAAAATTGAAGCAACGATACATTAGTGATAGTTCCGGAATCTGACATGTATCCAGAGTGGGTTTACGTCTCGTAATTAATATTAATAGGAAGAGGGGCTATCGATCGCCGGCATTGTTGACATCTCTATAAATTCTATCCCCCTCCCTCTCTCTTTCAAAAATTTGAATACGTGTTTGGCATATTACAGCGATACCAATATGAATTCTAAAAATAGAAATTAAAAACAAATGTTGATTAAATTTTGTGTGTCCTCAAATTATTTGAGGACACGCAAAATTAAATCAACTACAATGTTTACTGTTTTCACGAGTAGACTCGCAGATGAACATAGAATCTGATAAGTGTAATATGAAAAAGGTTAGTCGCAGTTTGTTTTGAACATGGTTTTGTTGATTTAAGTATGAGCGCACATTTTTCGACTCTTTTCCTATAAAATGACATTAAATTGTTCAATATGCAACTACAGTTTTCTTAAGAACAGCCGACAAACATGCGCTATGTATTCAGACGATGCAAAAAGCGTGATCCTGATTACATTTTGATATTCAAGAAAGTTTCAGGTACTATGCCTTCAATACTCATGTAGTTTACCTTGAAAAGAGCGTTTTAAATTTGCATCTGTACCATGAATACAAGATAAATATATCAAGGGTTTGTATGATGTAAAACACATTTAAGAAAAGTTTAATTTACAGCATTTTTTTCTGGGCAGTTAAGTCCACACTTTTTAAAAAAAGAAAATTCTGCTTCATCTTTGATCGGCCATTGTGGCCCCGTCCTACCCCCAGGGTCATGATTTGAACAAATATGAATCTACACTACCAGAGCATGCTTTCGTGAAAATATAATCAATCATGGCTTTGCTGTTCTTGAAAAGATTTTCTAAGAATTATCCTATATATTTCTGTCTTTGATCGACCATTGTGGCACCATCCTTCCCCGATGACCATGATTTGAACAAACATGAATCTACAAAACCTGAGGATGTTCCAAAAAATTAGTTTCAACTTCTTTAGAACAATTGGTTCTTCAGAAGAAAATTTTTAAAATATGCCACAAAGATTTCTAAATTATATCAGAGGACGTGGGCCTCCACTTGAACAAACTTTACTCAAGTATGCTTTGTGGAATGTTTCGTAAACATTGGCCTAGTGATTTTTGAGAAGAAGTCAAAAATGTTACAAGTTTACTGACAGACAGACGAACTGACAGCTAGCCAGACTGACTATAGACAAAATGTGATCAAAAACGCTCACTTGAGCTTTCAGTTCAGGTGAACTAAAACTAAAACTTAAGAAACAAAACTTACCTTTTTTTACTTTGCATTCTCCGGATGAACCTAGAAATGTCATAAAAAGGCGAATAGAAATTTAAAGTAATACATGTATTTCAAAGTTTTTAAATATTTATAAATTTTTTAACAATATACGTACCAAAGCAATACCTCTCCGGACAGCCTTGAGTGCTGCTTAGATTATACACCAAATACGTTGTGCAGTTCTTCACCTGAATATTGTATTCCTTTGAACAAGTGCAATTATGTCCCTTCCCGGTACTAACACACGCTTTTAAATCGGCAACCTTATCCTCTATGGAGGGTTCCCTGCCTATAGAATTGTTTATAAATTATCATTATCATTCTTATAAATAATTCGCTGAGGAAAAATTGCAAGCTATACATCTATGTTACCATGAAGCCAAATAGGGAATGTTGTGCCGCAGCTATGTTGGTCTACACATGCGTTTGGCATTTTTACATCCCTTCCTTTGTATTGTATCCGGTACCAACTGCTTTTCAGAAACGAATCACACAATTTAAGGCTACTTGATTTGCACGTTTTTGATCTATCTTCACCCACTGTGAGAGTTACACGGTTTTCTGGATTACATGGATCTAAAATTATCAATTTATAGACTGTAGAAGTTTTAGATATTGCATGCCATCAACCAGATAAATTTAAAGTCAAATTCAATATGAATTTCCAATGTGAATATAAAATCATATTTTACATTAAACGGCTCTTTAAATGTTTTATTATGTAGGATAAAATTGACTAGAAGATGTAGGCATGCAAAAAAGAAAAAAAAATCTTAAAACAGATGGATTCAATTTTTTACTTTAAATTTTTTCCATTTAAAACTACGTATGTCTATCAAAATGTTAAGATAATCATCCTTCCATAAGTTTTAAAAAATGTGTTCTGCTTGGTTTGCACAGCAAAATTAAGAAATACAGTCTTTGTTGAAAAAGTTCTTAGAAATTGTGAACTTTATATTTCAGTGAAAAAAACATTGTGTCAATAAAATCATTACATATTTGTATAAATTCGATTCATATACACATTTCTATAAGTTAGAGATTGACAATTAGATAATATGACATGTTTTGAATGACGATTTCCCTTAAAATTTAGTATTTCATAATTGTTCAGAATATCATAAATAAAAAAATTTAAAATAAATTTACCAGGCTTTGGACACTCCAAACCAATTCCTGTAACAAAAAAAAATAATCACCATTTTTGAAAGATATTGATTTTCGACATAATCCAATGCAGCAAGGTAAAAGAGAAATACCAAAGCAATATGCCGAAGAGCATGATGAAGTGTTTTTCAACTTGTAGACATAAAATCCACCACAATTCTTTATCTGTATCGTAATATTTTTCTCACAAAAAGACTCTGATCCCGATAAACAAGCTGTGCGATTTACAATTCCATCGGAGATGGTTGGATGGGTACCTTTTGTAACATAAAAACATAGTTAAGGTATTAAAATGCATTTAAAGTCAGCAAAATATATATTTGTAATATCATTTTTGAATTAGAGAACAACCTTGATGTTTTAGGGAAATAGGGTTGATTGCACCACAGTAAAACATGTCAACGGGACCTTCTACCATTTTTCTATATGATTTGTCATCATTTCCTTTAACGGAATACCATCGAGAATCAATCCTTTTGTCGCACACGCCTGGGGCCTGATACCCACATGATGATCCTCTCCATCCCGCATGATGAAGATTGTGGTGGTTTGACGTAAGACATGGGTCACTTTCACCTATAATGTAAAAGCACATAAATGAATTGCAAATTTTCGTCATTTTTTTTTTTCAAAATAAACAATTCTATTTTTACTTACACATTGTCTTAGATGCGAAAAAAATCAAACCCCAAATTGCATAGATGTGCAATTTTGTTTTCTTCATTGTTTTTTCTTCATGCACCAAATACCTTGAGAAGAACCATTCTGCCGAGTTTTGCTATCACTGTACACGCCCATTTTCCCCAATATGTTATTTGCTAATATTGATTTGTTTCTGCCAATGGCTTAAATCTTAGTTTTATCTGCTTGACAGCGAAAGAATGTTATCATCGAAAAGAAATATTTACTTCCGTGTTAAGAATACATGAAACGATTGATTATTTTTTTTTAATGATGAATGTGAAATGTATTTTTCTTTAATCTCTTGAAGGGCGCTAGCTGAGTGTCAACTTATTGGAAAACGTCATTTTATGTCTAGGTTTATTTTCAATTCTCTAAATGTAAGATAATACTGTTTATTCATTTATTGTCAATCATTTAAAACACCAAACGCTTGGCCAATCATTTTATTTCTCGAGATAATATCTACTCTTAGGAGGATTTTTCACCAATTGATTGACCCTTCTAGTATATATAAATATAAATCCCAAGTAGATCATATATTGTCTACATAAAGAACGATGGTTTTCATCTTATACTTTGTTGTGCTTTTTATCGGTAAGATATCTGTTCTAATGTATTCGAGTAATAATTTCAAAACATTATTTTTTTTAATCTCAGACTTCTGAGCTATTTTTATAAATTCCCCATTACCATTTCCTAATTCCCTTTTATCTAAATATTATTTTGTTTTTAAAAGACTTTGTTTAATTTTTCTAAAGGTAAAACTAGCTAAATAAATTTGTATTCTTGTTTATTTCTATTCATTTTTTTTTTCGGGGGGGGGGGGTGTATTTTCATAAAGACTAATACGACAGCACTGTGTGCCATAATTGATATAAAGATATTTTATAGAACTTAAGCCAATTTTCATTAATATTTTTAATGGCTTAGGTTTATTTCCGACTCGTGTTTGCAACTTTTCTAAGCAATTATATGAATAAAAATCATTTTTAGATGTATACCAATAGTATAAGTTCATAAGGCAGGTGAAATATGGTATTTATATCCGCACTTTCTAAAGAAAGTTGGATATATTGTTGCTACTCATGTTCGTTCATTTGTCTGCCACGCTTTCCTTCCTGAAACACCTCCTACGTTTTACACAGTAGCATAATCATCTTTAGGGTAATGGTTTGTGATGTCACATCGATGTGCTGAATTTTCAATTTTATCTTTTGGGGCAAATGTCAAAAAATTACAATTTCTTGACAAAAAAACCTTAGTTCACTTAACTCCTCAGTCATTTCACACGGTAGCCTAATAATCTTTTTTGGAGACTTTGGTGGTGCGATGTAGATATGCAGTAAGGTTTAATAAATTTTCATCCTGAGGGTCTCATAAGGGTTGAAAAAAATGAGGTTTTCTTAAAAAAAGCCTTTGATTCCCTTAACTCCTATATTTTACAAAGTAGCTGAACTACACTTTGGGATATGGTTGGTTTTGTCATGTTCATTTTCATCCTGGGGTTCAAATGGGGGTAATTTTGTTTCGAAATATTTATCATGTTTAAGTTCCCTAAACTTCTTCTACAGGCCCGGATCCGGAGGGGGTCCACCCCAGTCAAGAAAGAACATCCAGAAAATTTCTTGACGGGCAAAAAAAAAAACAAGCAAAAAAACTCGCCCAAATGTCAAAAACCTATTTCGGGGAGGGGGGGGGGTCAATGACTTCTAATACTTCAAACCTTTTACTTTTAATACCAATTTAACACAAGTTCGCGTTTACCAGGTGGGTCCAAGTTAACTTTCTCCTGCATTTGTATATACATTTTATAACAAATTCCAAATTCCAGGGGGTGTGTGGCCATGAACCCCCCCCCCCCCGCCCTCTAGATCTGCGCATGTCCTACATTTAACACAGTAGCCTAATCATCTTTTGGGAGATGGTTGGTGGGGTCCTCACTGTCCTGTATATGTGATTAAGGTTTTGGAATTTTTATTTTCACCATGGGGGTCAAATGGGAGACTTTTTAAAAATATTTAACACGTTAAACACCCTAGTTCCTAGAACTTCCCTCATATTTTAAGCATTAGCCTTACGTCATGATAATTTGGAAGATGATTGGCATTTTCATGTTGATGTAGGTGTTTGAATTAATTACAAAACAAGCATTTTCAAATAAATGGCAAATAGGGGCTTGAAAAAGTGCCCCCTAACCCACGGGGCATGATTAAATATCTATTTGTTTTTCTTTAAAGTAAGAAAAATACAAGTAAACAAGAGGCTTACGGCCTTATAGGTCAACTGGTATCCCGTAATTATGTTCCCCAAACGAAGTTGGGGAACATATTGTTTTTACTCTGTTTCTTATTATTATTATTCTTCTTCTTCTTCCTGGGTACTTTTTTGTCCGGGAGTGATCTTGTAAACTGTTCATCCGACGTAGGTAAAACCTTTTTAGGGTCAGTAGACATGTTATGTAGATTTGTGGAATCAAGGTCATTTTGCGCGCACGTGCTTGCAAGAGCGTGCGCGTGCAACACGTGAAATGACCGATACATTTGATATAGCCGTAACTTTTTTATTTTTTGATGAAATGCTTTGAAACTCATAATTTGATTATTTATTAGTAGTATAGACATGATGACATGGTCAAAATAGTAAGATTTCACGCGCATGCACGTGCGCTTTGCTCTGATTGGCTGAAACTAAAGTCTCTATATCTTTCTTGTTTTTCGACGAAATCCTATGAAATTTTGAACATAGCCATGCATTAATTCATCCTACAACATTGTATATAGCATTTGTCATAAAATCACGTGCATGCACGTGCGCTGCAATCTGATTGGCTTAAACTTTAAATAGCTATAACTCCCTTGGTTTTTAACCAAACAGGATGGGATTTGGAACATAGATAGATATAATGAACTTCTACAACATGATATGGTCACCATGCACATGCATACACGTGCGTTTACTTGCGCTGTAATCTGATTTGCTGAAACTTTAAACAGCTATAACTGCTTTGGTTTTCAACCAAACGGAGTGGGATTTAGAACATAGAGAGATGTAATGGACGTCTACAAGAAGATATGGACACCATGCCCATGTATGCACGTGCGTGCACGTGAAATGAGTTAAATCAAAAATACACTTGAATGAGCGTATTTTTAAATACTTTTGGATTAAATACTTTAATATTTAGTATATTAAAATGTATAGATTGTGTAGACAAGATGATATGGTCATTACGCACATGCATTCACATGCGCACGCGTGCAATTCTAAAATTTGAATGAACTTGGCGTTGTTAAAGTCTCAAATGCATAAATTTTGTCCTATTTAATGAAGCTTACAGGGAATATGGCACCAAAAGGGAGTTGGGGAGCGTTTGGGGAACATCTGTAACGGTCCCCGTTACAATTAGCACTAGTTGAATTTGATTCGTGTTTTTACCTGAGACCATGAAATTCACAATTTTGAAAGAGACACCACTGCTTATCAAACTATACACTTAGCATGCTTACTTTGGTTACTTTATACCCAGAGGTAGCAAAGAAAAAATGCAGCAATTCTCTGGGACATGTTTCAAAATTTTGGAAATTTAATCATGAATTTTATTTCATCATAACTTGTTGATTCATATCAATGTACAGATTTCAAAGCATTAATTTATATTTAGACTCCAAATACCTCTGACCCAAGGGCCCAGAAATTAACCATAATTTTGGAAGAGGCAGCTTTCTTCAGCATAAATATGTACTTAGACCATTAACATAATCCCCAGGAGCAAGCCCTGACCTAGGGGTCTTGAAATTTGCAAATCTCAAAAAGGCATCCTTCCTCCTCATAACTATATACATAATTCATTCATTTGTAGAATAGTCAGATGCAAAAGAAAGAATAAAAATCTGCAGTGTAAGGATATATGAATTTTCAAAATGTAAAATTCTCAATGCAGAATATAAAAACAATGACAAATATATCAGATAAAATTCGAATGAAGTGTAGAAACAGCTAACTCTTCTGGATTAAAGTCATAATGTTAGCATTCTATTTAATTTTTATTGGTGCATTATACTCAGTGCGATATTCACATATGATTTCTATTTTTTAAACGACATTAAAAGAAAATTAGAAAAATTGGACATCCGCAATTTGGAATCGCTAATTTGATCTTTTTAAATAATGCCAATTTCAAGAAAGGCCAACTATTCCTTAGGAATCGGCATACTCGAAACAGGTTGAAAAATTATGCTGGATCAAACAATATTTATATGCCATTAGAAGTATTTTTTCTATACATCAGACTTGACTATCACAGTAAATTGCTCAACGAAGGTTAAAACCTCTCCTTAGCTTGCTTTTTCTGTGCAATACAACAAACGTCATTTATGACGATCTACCTGAATATTTTTTCACTAAAACAACATATCCAATATATGATTGAAGATTTTGCAAGGTTTTTGTCTTTATAAGCCTTTTACAAATTATAATTACTCTAGAATTTTTAAGATACTGTAAAATCCCATATTTTCGTGGTGTCAAATTTTCGTGGTTTGAGAAAAAAATATTTTATTCGTGGAAATTTTATTTCGTGGATGTATAATTGTTTCGTAGTTATATATGTAACATTTTAAATTTTGTGGCCGACATGAATTCGTTGGTCTCTTTACACCTCGAAAACAACGACAATTAAACCCCCACGAAAATTTGTGATTTGTGATTTCACAGTATTCGAAATAGGAGCAGAGAAAACACGGACCTCCAAATCATCAGAGGTTTGATCATGTGCCAAATGAGACAAATTGTTAAAAACCGAATGTCTAATGGTAAAAATGATTTTTATAAGTGGTTAAAGGACTATACTTTGTGAATTGTATATTGATAGGACTTTTAAAAAATATCTTGATGCTTTGTTTTTGCCGTTACATTGCCGTAACGTGTGCTCCGTGCACACAAAGCAGGTAAATTATAAAATGAAGTAGGTTGATTTCTGTAAAATCAAATGGAATGAAACTTCACACTTCAACAAAACAAATATGTAAACACATTAAATTATGCTTATCTTAAAATTCTTAGAAGTATTATAACATTGACATCGTTCTCAAGCTTTTCAAATAACCCTCGTATTTATGTTCAATATCAATGCCTTTATTACAACATGCTTTCCTTTTGATAGGGTACTTTCCATGATAATGTTTTCCTTACGATATCCTACCATCTCATATATGTATCATCGAATGAAACAAGTTTTGATCAAAGAGTGCTGATCATATTATTTCAATGATGTTCTTAGTATTCTATGCAGTAGTTATGTGTAATATGCAATGCTATGTGAAGTAGATTTTTATATTTTTGTATTTCTTAAAAATGTACTTTTGTACGAAATGTAAGGAATGAAGTCTTTGTAGTACCAATTAAAGCATCTTTTTAATCATATTCTTTGTGAAATTGTTCTGCAATTAGTTTTAAGGTTACGTGAGTAATTTGGTAGTAATTACATATCAATTTACCGTACAATGGAATCGTATGACTTAATTATCAATGAAAAATTCAACTGCAAATGGAGACATTATACATCATATACTTTATTTTAGTTTTACCAATTTGATTGTTACATAAGTTAATATGCCGGCATTATTCAATCGGAATCGAGATTCGCAAGTAAGGAACAACGAACAACGAACGAAATAATACTAGGTATGATATCACTTGCCCTGGAGTACAACAATGAATAAAAAAGTGAGAAGAAACTTTGATGAGCTAACTCCATTCGTCAAATTCGTCAATGTTTCCTCCTCGTCTAACTTTCCAATTTTACAGATTGTGTGCATAAAAGTAGAAAAATTAAAAGAGTTAACAGTGCATTGTTTGCTTTTTTTTATATTTTATTCAAGCAATCTATTAAAGTAATTCCCATTTAATTTTTTTATGAGGAATGATTTTAACAGAAAAGCACAACGAATTATTAGTTTCATAGACATGGAAGAGGTTTAGGGTTAAGGTTTAGACACGAATTTTTCAGTTCAAGGTCCTTCTTACCCTTATTTATTTGTCATTTCTTTAAATGCCTGAAAATTTGAAATTGTTTAAAACACATTCAACATTAAAATGAATCGTTTAAGAGCAATATTTGCATTTTAGGATCAGGTTCTACCCAACAAATAAAAGATCCTTGTGAAACAAAGAAAAGTATCCATGAATCAGATATAAGACTTGCTGTTTACAAGTATGATCCTAACATTGAAAAGCCACTTTGTGATAAATATGGTATTGCACGTGGAGGAGAATGGTTTCGAATAGAAAAGGGACGAGAAATGGTCACGAATGAAACTGAAATGTTTACCTGTGGAACGGACACTGGGTTATGGATGAAAGGTATTATTTAAAAATATTTACATTGGGGATATATGAAATATAAAATGAACTTAAGATGTAGAGAACATACGTTCTATGTGGACTACTAGTTTTTCAATTAAAAAAAAATCAATCAACAATTTATATTCGGGTTTCAAAGGATTCGATCAAATGACCAACCAAGTTAATTTCTTTGTGAAACGTTTAAAATCGTTTTTCTTAAGTATTTTTATCGTCGAGGTTGAAAATTTTAATAATATTTATGCATATTAAACATATGGAGATAAAAAACTGTATTCAAGATCAAAATTCAAAGCAAAGTAGGAGCAGAGCAAACAGGACCTCCAAAACATCAGAAGTGGGATCAGGTGCCACGGAGGAGTTAGCATCCCCCGTTTACACCTGTGTCATGATGGGGAACTCAGTGGAAACTCTGTCGTCAATTTAGTGTATGAATAATAGACTAACTATTAGTATGAAAAACTTCAATAGTTTTGCACATTTTGATGACTACTTAAAGGATCTTTAAAATATTCAAAATCGACCTTTGATTTTGAAGAATTTATTTCTTAGGTAGGGAACTATGAGTATAAGTTGGATAGCTACCTGTAGAATTAAATCCAAGTTCTTCTAATATACCAGCTTAATAATGAGCCTTACAAACGAATAGAATGAAGTTACTTGCTTTGTTGGCAGGGACCAGTACGTACTGATCGTGTTATCTGCCTAATTCTTTTTTTCACTTCTGGATTGTTGAATACAGAAGGATAGATGGTTTGCATATTGCCACTAAATCTTTGAATATGCACTTGTAATACAGATCTAATACATGAAGGATATGGAGATAACGAAGTATTCAATCTCAAAGTCCATAAAACAATACAAAATAAGAGCAGAGCAAACACGGACCCCCGAAACATCAGAGGTGGGATCAGATGCCATGGAGGAGTGAGCATCCCCTGCCGACCGGTCACACCGGCCTTGTGCTCATTGTTTCGATCAGGAAATAACGAAAAAAAATCCGTCTTCAATTCAGTGTATAAATAATAGACTAACAATTGGTAGGAAAAAAGTCAGTCCGCATTTGACTGATTGTATTTGCAGACAAGGTCATTGTATCGACGACCGTAGAACTTACGAAATGATGTTTTCGGATATTTTTTTCCATCATGACAGGGATTGCATGACGAGTTGGGGGGATCGGTATGTGATGCCCCTCCAACTCATGTCTCTAAATGTTTCAGATGTCCGTGTTTCTTTAGCTCCTCAATAGTAAATATTTAGCATGAACACTTTTCGGTATCATAATATACTTCACATTATAAAAGTTTAACATTCAAACGTCACAAATATTGGCGATTGTCATTACCTTTTTATCACATAGGGGACGTTCCGAAATTCGGTGATGGAGAGGTAGCAAGAAAGGCATGTGTTCCAGGAAATGTGGATGCTTGTGAGAAAACATACAATATAAAAGTTAAAAATTGCAAGAGCCATTTTGTCTACTTTCTTGTTCCACCAACAAATTGCCCAGAGGCATATTGCTTTGGTAAGATGAAATATTTTGACATGTCTTTAAGAAATGATAAGAAAAAATTCTAATTCAATTAGAAAAGTCAAAATTATTTGCATTTTCACTAATTTAACGTGTTATACCTTTTATAATACAGGTTATGGTGTTCCAGGTATGTTTTATAAAGTTTTATGATAAATGTTCATAAGCAATGCATTTTGCACAAAACTCTTGTCTTAAATATTCTCTCTCTATCTCCCTTTCTATCTTTCATTCTCTTTCTCAGAGTGTATTATTGCTACTAATTGAAGGTACTATAACAAAGGAAAAAACGGAAAAACCGAGGGTGGAACACGATCTTCAGAAAATTATTGGACGTAGAGGTGCTTACCAGGAACTGAGATTTAAATGTTCATTCACGCCAAAACGCAATAGCGTGCTATTGTACAAGATCTTTTGGTACATAAACAATTCTACAAACCCATTTAGTACAAGTAAAATTGTGAGGAAAGAAGATTTAAACCTCGCTTATTTGACAGTGGAAAATGGCTTGAATACAATTACTCTTGGCATTCAGGTAACATTTCCTTGCATTAAAGAGTTACTCTAAATACGCTTTAAAGCAAAATATATTCTGTTTAGAATTAAAAAAAAAAATAAAAGAATAAACAATATCTTATCATTTGATTTAATACACAGTAAATTTTGTTTCTAGTAAAAACACGATAAAGATAGCATAATATGCTTATTTAAAATAGGGGATATTAGATTTATCTCTCTCTCTCTCTTTCTCTCTCATTGAACTCTGGTTGTGAGGCCGTTACTGATTTTATTATACCTCCTTATTATTATTGTATACAACGCTTTATCTGATTGGTTCTAGAATATCACGTTACCGAACCATAAAACTTTATATTTCATGGTCATTGACACGGTTTTCGTCATATTCCACCTCTTCGGAAAGAAGCGCAATTTCCCACAAATATTGTCGTTAGTTGAACTTTACTCCTGAGAGTAGTTGACGCCAAAATAATCTGGTTTAAGTCACAAAATTGCTGATTATTTCATCATAGTATGATGTATCAAAGGGATTCAGTAACTTTACGTTAAAAATGAAGGTGGATTGAGAGCGGTGTCGAATTTGAATTTTTTTTGTTTATTTAAAATTCTTTGCTTTTTTCGGTAATATAAACAATTCATTTCATGATAGTGAGAGAAATATCAAGATTTTTTCAGCCAAGAAATATCATCTTCTCCTCGGAAGAAGCCCTTGATAAATATGATTTGCCTTGGCTAAAAAAATCTTCATATTTCCTTCTCCATTATGCAATAAATATATAATATTAAATACTAAATATAGTATTTATTGAATGGCTTGTGTCACAATAATTTACATAAAAACTATTAATTTGCGTGACATTTACATCTAAATTTCGTAAATTTGAAGTCATTTTAGGGAAGGAAATCATCTTATTTTCTTACATTTAATGACTGAAATCGTTTGCTATGTAGTTAATACTAACCAAATTTAGCGTCAAAATATGGATCGAAAAATTATACACTATTATGTAAAATTTTTTACGCCCATTTTTAAATCCCAACGACTCTTAATCTAATATAAATGTACTAAGTGAATAAATATACGTATAAAAAGCAGAAGAAAATTCATTTTAACAATGATAGGTACATCTGCCCCAGCCCGGGATTTAACTCTCCACCTACGGAATTTGTCTCCTAGCCCTTTGAAAACAGCAAACTAGATCACTTGGCCATGTAGACAAGTCAAAACTTTTTTTTCGATGCCGATAGAATTCGCACCCTACACAATTTACTGATTGAGAATGAAAGTGCCATCACTTCATTTATTATATGCGTGACCTAAACGTAAAAAAAATATTTTGACTCTAATTAAAAGTTGCTTTCATTTGCATGGGGGGGTTAAATACTAGTATATTGAATACATGTGGTTCCATCTTATGTACAAAATCATGGCCAATAACTGTAAACTTAAACTTAAGCTTTCAATGTATCAGAAATTTAACATCAATTCATTTTTTGCAATTTATCCTTTCATTTCAAAGGAAGAAAGTTTCATTTTACTTACCAAGAAACGTTATCTGCAATAGAAGTTGATATGATATATGATAATCTCACTGCTATCGTTGTAATTCAAATTTAAAAAATTCTCATTTTTTAATATTACAGTTAGCTTGTCGTGTGAGGCTGTATTTGAATCCTAATGGCGCACCAGGTCCATTTTCTCCAATGAGTGACTATTTCTTCGCCGGTTTACAGGTTACAATTTTCTTTAAGAAATAAATAAACAAACACTTTGGTAAAACCCATTCCTTAAATATCTGGCTTATTACTTTTTAGCTCATCTGAACTAAAAGGCCCAAGGACAGAAAATCGATCCCTTGATTAGATTATATTCCGACAACGTTCTACATTCCCGTTTTCCCGTTTGCTCACCGTTTGTTGAGCGTGCGTTGACCGTTCATTCAGCGTGCGTTCACCGTTCCCTCTCCATTTACATATTTGTGTTCAGGGTTCATCGTGCGCTCGCATGGAAAATAGAAATAATATGCATTTATAATAAATTATTGTAATAAAAATTTAAGATACTAGCGTACTTATGCAAAACATCCACTGACCTGTTCAATTAATATTTTCTTCATTAATTTACCCGAAATGTTTTTCATATCAAATAAAAATAACAATATTAATTTTCGAACTGAAATATATTTTATACTTTAGAATTCGGAAACAATTGCAATCTATCCCAGCGATATAAAAACTGTGTTTATAAAAAGTTAATGATGTGCCTGCATCGAATTTCTAGGACAATTGTCTAGAATTTATTTTAATGATATATTGGTATATTATTGATTACTTATTCGTTCATTTAATTTTTATTTGTTAATTTTTTGACACCTGACATTAGAATACAATAAAACAGTTCCAATACAAAAAAAAATCAGAGGTATTCCAAATAAATTGTTCATCTAGCGTTCACTGTTCGTTCAACGTTTACTTTTTTTTCGCGTTGCGCTCCGTTCGCGTTCTGCATTCTGCATTTAACAACTCGTTTTTCACATATCGTTCACCAAGTTTCGTTCAGAGAACATACATCGTTCACTCACCTTTCGCTTTGCATTCGTTCAGTGTTTGTTCACCGTTCGTTCAATTGGGAAAGTAGAACGTTCCAGGAGCTGTAATAATTACATAAATTTCAAAAACAATAAGGCCAGATGATACGTCCTCGATATATCTAAATATCGAGTTGAAGGTAAAAGCAAGTGTTTTCTTCTATTCACGTAAATCAATACATGTACGAATAGGTCTACTAAAAACGGGACGTTTTTTCATACTTCTCGGTAGTCTATTATTTATACACGGAATCGACGACGGATTTTTCCTTTATTTGCCGATCATTAAAAGGAGCACACGGATGTGAACGGTTAACAGGAAATGCTCACTCCTCCATGGCACCTGATCCAACCCCTGACGTTTGGGGGGTCCATGTTTGCTCTGCTCCTGTGTTGTATTGTTTAATGGACTTTGATATATAGTAAATGCTGTTTGTATATCCATGTAAAATCCACCTGTGACATCGCTCCTCTGTTTAAGCATTCCAATATTTTTCAGGAATAGTGAGTTGCATAATTGAAAACAGAATTTTTTATGTTCGAAATCTCCTTCCCGTGCCTCTACCAAGGAAAATACTTGGAAATTTTATCAAGTTCATACCCGGTACCTTAACCTTTGAAGTTGGGTACTCATTTTACTTTGCTATCGAAGCTATTGGTTTGAAAAAGCTTATATATATATATATATATATATATATATATATATATATATATATATATATATATATATATATATATATATATATATATATATATATGATTATTCAAATATTAACAAACAATAAATACAACCATTTCGAAAGGTGGATTTTACGCGGGGTAATTATACTCGTAGCGCTCCATTCCTTAAAAGTAATTGGTCTCGGCGCCTTCGGTGCCTCGGCTCTATTACTTTTGAAGAATGGAGCGCTACTCGTACATTACCCCTTACACCCTTCTACTAATATATTGATGTAAGACCTTATCTCCGGAAACTACCAGATTTTGTCAATCAGCTAGAAACTCAAGCATGTTTTTGATGTCAATTTCAAAGTACTTGTGTTTGCAAATAGAATCTTTTTAAGAAAATAATTTTGCATATGGCAAATGACAAGGTAGGTAAATCAAAAAGTTATATTTATATTGAAAATGCAGCTATCAATAATATAAAAAAAAAGCCTGGTCATTAATGCATCATGGTAAAGAGTTATCTATAAAGTTGAAAATTCGCACTTTTTTAAGTTCTTGATTTTTGGTAAAATCTTGTGATTTCAAACTTTCCAAAAGTTCTTTGGAATTTTGAAATATCCAAATCTGAAAAACACCACTTCTAGAATAAATTATTGCACAGAACTCTTAAAGTTTCTCCTCCACTAGTCATGATATCTTAGCGAGGAGTAAAGAATGAGGCTTGGTTGAACATTTTTAAAATAAAAGCAGAACAAACATAGACCTTCAAAATATCAGAGGTAGGATCAGGTACCATGGAATAGTGAACATCCCCTGCCGACCAGTCACATCCACTGCGTGCGCATTGTCATGATCAAAAAATATCGAGAATATATGTTGTCAATTCAGTATGTATATAATGGACTAAAAATTAGTTTGAAAAAAAGTCTGTCAACATTTAACTATATGAAAGTTGTTTTTGCTGATAACGTTATGCAAAACCAACATAAGCTAAATTAGTCAATCAGGGCATAAATGTGGAAAAAGACAGACATTTTTCCTCTCACTCATAAACGCAAGAACTACGAAAGATAGTATTGTTCCTCCGCCTACCTCCAGGTCAATTTTCAAAAAATAATATATTGGAATAGTTTCCCATATTTCTATTCATATTGATATGAATTTCCATAAAACATTACTTATTTGGGAAAACAAAGGGAGATAACCCTGTAATTTTGGTAAATCTCGCGTTTTTCAAAATAGAAATCAACGGAAAACGAAAAATATTTTTAAAAACATCTCCCCCCCCCCCGTGAAACAAAAAATCATTTTACAAATTTTATGGTATTTAACAAATTCATACCAAAGCTTTTTGTGTTTCACGGGGGGGGGGGGTGACATATGTTTCCTGACCAAAAAATGACAAAAGTTTTAATTTTTCACCAATTTCAAAGAAGTTTACGACTAAAATATAGTATTTTATGAATGATATAATTTATGTTTAATTTCATATGCTTATAACATTAGAAAAGTGGTAAGGAACATTTATTCACATTCAAAAATATCTTAAGATACGGTGATGATGTAAAGCCCGGTTTCAACGAACTGAATTAAATAGGTGTTAATGTAGGCGGGAATCAAAAGTTAGCATACGTTGTTCTTTTACCAATGTTTTTTAAGTACTTATTTTGAATTATTTCTTGTTGAGATTGGGCTAAATTTGGGACTAAAATACCAAATGCATGAATGAAGTGGATTTGGTTTGGTTAAGAGCAATAATATAAGTCCTATTCATTTGACAATTGTCTACTTATTATATTACAGGCTGAACAAACGTCTTATTATGTTAGTCACGATAATACGACTGACATAAAATTTCGACTGACAGTTCCTTTTGGATGCCCATTCATAAAGACACAAGACTTAAATCCAAGTAACTGTACAATGGAAATAATCATGGATGTACCCCCAGTATCGAAGTGTACTGGTCAAGCAATAGCGGGTTTGTTAAAGTGCGGTAAAACCGTATATAGTTATAACTGGAACTCTAGTCAAACACTCACCGTTAGACACCATGGAAGTACAGATTACAATCTTATTAAGGACTTTCAGATTCATCTCAAAGCTCAACAGCCAGGAGGAAGCGGAAAATACTGGCAAAACACTCGATTAACAGGACTTCATGTAAATGTTGAATCCTCATTAAATATCTCAGGGTCTAAGTAATGCAATCTTACAGGTCTAAGTAATGCAATCCTACAGGTATGAAAAAAAATCAAATAATAATTTATACAATAATTATTTTTATTCAGATTCATGTTCTAGATTCCCCAAACCAACAATGGAAAGGCTCTGCATGTTATGCTGTCAGTGACCCACACATGAAGGCATTTGATCGCTCAATGTAAGTTTCTCTCACTAAAGATTAAGATGACGTCTCTCTCTTTATGTCTATGATTGATGGGAAAGTGTGTGTGTGTGTGTGTGTGTGTGTGTGTGTGTGTGTGTGTGTGTGTGTGTGTGTGTGTGTGTGTGAGGGTGTGTGTGAGGGTGTGTGTGTGGGTGTGTGTGAGAGAGAGAGAGAGAGAGGGTGTGTGCGCGTGTGTGTGTGAGAGGGTGTGTGTGTGTGAGTGTGTTGCGTATGTTAATGTATGAAAGGATATCAAAAGTATTTTATTGTTTTTCCTTCCATTAAAGTGAAAAATTAATTCTTTTATATATTGGATTTCATTTTTTTATTTACATTTTACTTACATCAGGACATTTGAAAATCAAAATTCGGGAACCTTTACATTGTATCAGTATAAGGACGACTATGGAAATACAATGGAGGTAATCGACTAAAGTCGGAATAATAACAAACCAAGATTAATTGTATATCAGTATTAGAAATAAAATGAACTATAATTGTGCCTACGGGCATATGATAAAAATGACCATTTTTCTAAAAGGAAATATAAAGGCGTACAAAGCTTTTTCTAACCTGCTTTTTAGCGTAGCTTTTAAAATCAACAATCCCCTTTTCGTTTATTCACAACTTACAAAACCCTGTTTCAGCACACTTGTGGTGTTTCTGTATTTCATTAATTTAATTGTTATTTTCTTGCTCTTGTAATATTTGTTGTTGATTCCGACCAAAAGGGTTGGTGATCGTACCAAAACTGTCTACTACTTTTTTGTGATGAAAGCCCCCACAATGAGTAAGTCCTTTTGGATTGTATCTTTTAAAGTGATACAACTGGTACTTTTCTTTTTTACAACAAGATACCGTATAGATGAAAATTTTAGCAAGACGCAAATTTAGCGATTTCTCCTTAAAAATGGGTTTTTTATTCTTAGCAAGAAGTAATTTTAGCGATTTTAAAATGCTCCTTTAAGAAGGTTGTACAAAGAACACGCAATGTATTTTTAGCGATATTCAATTTTAGCGATCTCAACAGCCTCGCTAATAATGCCAAAATTAAATCCTCGCTAAAATTTCTTCTTATACGGTAATTGATTCTGTTAGTGTAATGTAGAAGTTATAAAAACAATCTTTTATTGGTTTGCTAGTTTTCTGTAGCCAAGCATTTCATTCGTAAATCTTAAAAACTATAGTTACATGTGTTATCATCCTATTGTGCACTGATATTGAAGGTGTCAAAATGTATTGCAATTTTTTTTATAGCAAATGTCAGAAAATTAATCTCTGATCAAATGCCTTACAGCAAATGCCTTAATTTTATTTATGCATCTTCACTCTAACGTTGATAATTCCAACATTAAAGATGGTTTTCGAACATTAAAGTCAGTTTTTCGTACGTCAAAGGTCGCCCGCGTGGCGCAGTGGCTAGAGAAGCGAAGTAAAGGAGTCAATCCTTACGTCCCGGGTTCTTATCCCACTGTGATACGTGGAAACCGGTCCTTCGGATGAGACAGTATAAACCGAAGTCCCGTGTCGCATTAGGTGCTGGCACGAAAAAGATCCCTCCATGCTCAATGGCCCTAAGTGCCAAGTATAGGACAAATATTGAAGCTCTCCACCAGCAAGTGGTGGCGTCTCCATATGAGTGAAAAATTCTCGAGAGGGACGTTAAACAACATAGAATTAATCAATCATACGTCAAAGTTTCATTTTATTATCATACCTACAACAGCAGAAAACTATATTTCATGCAAATAAGAAAATGTATGCAGTTTTCTCAAAGATATAAGTTGTACGAGGGTTCTACGATATGTCCTGTGTAAAATACGAAATATCTAACTTCTTTGCGTCAGGACACACTGATTGGAGTCGATTGGCTGATGGCTGATTTTTTAAGTTCTTGAAAAGAGTAAAAGTAGCAAAAAGCTAGTTCTAGAAAGTATGATTGGTTTAGCAAGAGGGCAACCTTCTTAAAAAAATTGCTTCACAAACTCAGATGTATGCGGTGGAGCATTTTCACAAAATATGCCTATATCTTTAGACAAAGCGTCGTTTATGATAATATTACTGGAACATTTCAAATATATCATCTAGATAATACCGACCTTTAACGCTGTTGTTCTTAGGAATCGAAAATTTTACGGCGTTATCATAATATGAGAAGAATATGCAATCAAGAACCTTCTTTCTTTTGGCAAGTACAAGTATTTTATAAAGTTTTGTTACTTATATACTTAAGGTTTTCAATGTATAATGAAGGGATTTGAAACAATTGTAAATAAATTTTAACAGTGCATTGCTATATAACTATTAAAGTGAAATAAACCAAATTCACAGGACTGATAACATGTAAGGAGACAATAGTTTTGCATGTTTTAATTAAGAAAAATTATCAACCCTTGACGAAAAGAAGAAAAAAATTTTTCTAAAACTTTCTGCGGTAAATAATCAAATTTATTCCATAATATTATAAAGATGATGCTCTGTTTATTTGACCAAAAGATTTGTTTGAAATTCAAAATACCTTTTTTTGCAATATCTTCTAAGAACATGTGCTGTTTATAGACGTCAATGTAAAATTCAAGGTGTAATTAACTGAACAATAATCAATTCTTTGTGAATTTTTTTGGTGGAGATTTTAATTTGAAAACATCTTCAAAATGTTTCCATGATTAAAAAATATCGGTCATTTGATTTATTAATTACATTAAAGATTTTTCCAACTGGTTAGAAATATCTAACTCGTGTTTCGTCACTAATAATAATGTTTGCATATTGTTTTTGATTGAATTTAGGAAACATCTTGAGCAGTTGCTAAGCAGTTTGCATACGTAAACGCTTCGGCTCATCTGTCACTATATGCGGTATCCATCTGACAGACAGCTTTTGTAAAATTCAAAATACGCATCAAAATGAGATGTGCCTGCAAAAGCGATATGCTTCAACGCTAAGAAACATCATGAATCGTGTACATGCATCTGTTTTCTCTGACTTTTACGACATTTTCTTTTCGATAGGGGTGATCAAAAAGTTCGCAAAATAATTGAATAACTTCCATACAAGAAACAATATTTGGTTTTAATGTTGATTATATTCTAAATTGATCCTCCCCGATTTTAATGCACGTCAACCACCGTTCTGCGCATGCGCGAATCACTTGATATTGGCGGTCACATGACCCCCTCCTTAGCGTTCTGTCACAAAAGTTGAAAGATTTTTATGAGTAGTATATTTCTTTCCATGTGAGTTAATTTTTATGACAAGAACAGTTCATTTGTCAGAAATGGTCATATCTCGGCAACAAAATGGGTGGATAATAATATCCTTTCCAAAAATAAGCACGGCGACCATTAAAACACAAATCCTCTGTCTCAGGAGAGACCTTTATTCAAGGTGGATAGAGAATGGGTGCATCCTTTTTATCATATCTAATATGTTTAAAATCTAAACTAAACGATATCTTAGGTATCTAATACTAATATCATTGTTCAAATATTTAACTATTTTTCAAAGTGCTAATTGGAGGTTTTTGATAGCAAATTGCTTAATTAAAAATACATATCTTTTCAAACTTGCTTTCACTGGGTAAGATGACAAGTATCATTTTTAACCATCAGCCTTCCTTCACTAAAACGATTAATCCAATCATTAATTGAATTTATAGGAACTCATTTATCCTAATAAACTGTGTACAAATTATTATATGATACTGTAGAGGGATTTCTAAGATGTACAATAAATTGTACAGTCGTTTGTTGAACGAGTTCGACAGAGACAACCATTTTTCGTCACAAGTGACCTTAATAGTGACGTCATTTTCACATTGTGACGTCACAAACGAGAAGAAAAACTTTATTCAGCATATGCTATTCATAGAACTTTTGTATGACTATGTGTGTACCGAAGTTCATTCTAATCTGAATAGTGGTTTTGTAGATATAGAGATAGTTTGTGAACTTTTTGATCACCCCTCGTAGTCATAGGTCAACTTGACTAAGCTGCATCTTTGACAGACTCTGTACCATTCAAACATTTCTATCTCCTCCTCTGAACTGTCTCATGAGTAACCTAATCAGACCCAAAAACTTTAACCAATTCAAACTCTGCATTACCAAATGACCGAATTTTTTGCAAATTATTTTATCCTGTTGACCGGTCACACTTACCGTAAACCCAACGCAATTATCAGGTAAACAGAACTATACGTTGTTAATTTAGTTTGAAGACAAAGGCCTAACAATTTAACCGCGAAAAGGCCCAATGGTTGCAGCTAGGTTAAGACACCCATAGATGAAATAAAACGGATTTTAATAAGATATGACCGTTTTTTGATTCACTTCCTTCCAGCTTAGCGCCAGCTACACCCCTCCCCAAAACACACACAGCTACGCACCCGTTTTGAAAAAATCATTTTTAGAAGTAGTGTGACGCTTTGCTCTGTGAATGGTTAATTTATGAAACTTTGACGAACAATGCTAACTCATTTTAACTTTTTGAATCATTGTGCCCTTCACTTTTTGATTCTTACACACATTAAAATACATTTGATTTTCTTGAATATGAATTTTCAGTATTTACAAAAAATAACAACAAACGAATATAATACTTTCAGATTCAAAGTAAAGTAACGTCGTGTAATGGTTCACCAGATATATATTGCACATGCGGGATTGCAATTCGATCGGCCGCCGACGTATTTATGATTGACAGATGTCCAGATAGGAAACCTTGGTATTTTGGATTTCCAAGCTGTGTGGAGAATACGTTGAAAGTTACAAAGAGAAAAGGAAACGAATGGACGTATTGGGTACATCGATTTTTTTTACGTAAATCTATTAAGTTCAGTTTAATTACAGTAACATTTATTATCCAGCTGCAAACCAAAATTTTATCAAATATTAAAATTAATTCAATCAATGAAAATATAAAAATCAAATGAATATACTTATAGTTATTAGAAAGTTTTCGAATTTGGCAAGAGTTATTTCCCGTTGGTTGCCATATTGGAGGTATACAGGCCCTAATTCCTTAATTTTTAACAAATTTAAACTTGTAATATCGGACAATTGGGTTAAGATACATGTAACAAAGTTTTCCTTACAAATTTATATTTGTCCAAGCTATCTTGCTAGCTGGACCTCCAATAAGGCTCCAACGGGAAATAACTCCTGCGAAATTCAGGCCTGCCGAAAACTATCTATACCTGGCTATGTGTTTCTGTCAGTTTGTCAGTATAATAGCACCTATATAATATTTTGTGAATGAAAGAAAAAAGATTTAACATGATATTAAAACTGACAACATCTTTCCAAATGCTTTATAATACTCATGACCGCAACTTTGAACATTGTTCAACTTTCATTTTCTACAGTTTAACATAGGTTGTGGTACTAGCCCCTGGTATAGTGCTTCTCTAATGTGTATTGCCTATCCAGACCCTTCTACATACATTATTACTTTTTACTTTTGCCTTGAATTTCTGTCTGTCATTCTGGTTTAAGGGAGTATGCTTACTCCTTCATGGCATCTTCCTTCATCTGATGTCTTTAAAGGTTCCTGGTTTTGCTTTTCCAATTTTTTTAATTCCAATGGATATAGAGCTTGATTGCTGTACGGTTTCTCGAAATTTCTCATCTTTGACTTTGAAGCATGTGCATTATATGTGTCAAGTTTTTCGAAATGTAAGGGTTTTCATTTTATGACCTTGAAGTCTTACATTTAATTTTGAAACTTTTAACTTCTGCCACAATTTTGACCTGAAAAGACTAGGATTTGCTTGCTTCTACAGAATAATTTTAATTAAAACATCTACTTTTTGTAGTAGCCTTTGCAACCAGAGATAAGTTTCCCATGTTTATTTTACGTGTGGACAACCTGTGACAAGATTTTTACTGCGATCTTTTCCCATATTTCCACATTTTCATTACCTACCTGAGACAGATATGTCCAAAAATATTGTTTGTTACCTTATATCTCTCGAACTCTTTGAACTCGTTGAATAGCAAGACATCATTATTGCAACTATGTGTAAGGAGGTACTATGTCTTTGGCAATGCGTTCCTAATTCATGCCAACTAATAAGACCACAAATTAGAGAATTTGGATGTTCTGAATTTGCTCGTCATTTTTTTTTTTATCTTAGATCCATTTTGTAACTGGCACCTATGTAGAGGCTAGACTACAACACCGGTTTAATGCATACACTATCGAACTACACGTCTTTCCCTCCCGCAAAGATGTAAATAGATCGGAAGGACTATGCAGCCGGCTTGGATCAAATACACTTCGAGAAAAAGGCACTGGAAAAAATCTAGAAGGAGATCCAAAAGCATTTGCCTTATCATGGAGGTAAGAAATTAAACCAAGATTTTTTATCTCAAAATATAGAACATTTGTGTATAATAGGCGTGCATAAACTGGAAGAAAAAAATTAAAATAGTTCGGGTATTCAAAATCAAAAGTCAATAAAACAAGACAAAATATAAGCAGAAAAAAACACAGATTTTCAAAACATCAAAGGTGGGATTAGGTGCCATGGAGAAGTGAGCATCCCCTGCAAAGCGGTTACACTCGCCGTGTGCTCATTAGCATAATCGGAAAATCACGGAAAAATCCGTTGTCAATTCAATGTATAAATAACGGACTAACATATAAAGCACTAAAAATGACCAACGACACGAACAATAAAAATTGTCAAATTTTTGGGACAGGGCACCTGTCCCTTCCTCAGGACAAAGAAAAAAGTTAAAAAGTCATAAGAACAAAGGAAATGAGAAACAAAAACAACTAGTACTACTACTTAACTACTAAACACTATATATTTACAAACTTAGTTAGATGTTGAATTGGAAGTTTTAAGAACACTATTAAAGAAAGAAATCTGGACCGCTATGAAATACGTCCGTTCTATCGAGTATACTCAGGTGGAGTGCAATTTACCTAATTGAACGAATGAATTATGCTAATTAATTACGACAATCAGTTAATCGTACATTGTGTCATTATCTCAATATGGCGTAACTATACTTGATAAAGAATAATCAAAGAAAAATAATATAGCAGGGATATTTTAAAATATGAATTATGATCTATTATAAATTTTGAAATATTTTAGGACTTATTATCGGGAAAAATTAATTAACAAAGGCGTAAGCAATTCATAGTTATGTGGGTTGTTCCAGAGTTGGTGACGCAAATTAACTGTAGAGTTAACACTAAATTGAGGGAATAATCTTGTTTAGTATCTTCAGGAATTGGGTCTAGTTTACGTTCATTCTGGTGAAGTCATTCAGTTTGTTAATACCATAAGGGCGGAATTACTTCAATATGTGCATCCAGAACTTTTCTTTGCTTTTTCTCTGAGCGTCTGTCCATTTTGGGTTATGGTCAATCACCAGTACTGTCATGTCCTCCCATTTGTGACCCTCAAGGTTGAAATGTTCCCCAACGGGTTCATTGAGTTTTCTGGCTCTAATGGTCGGACGGTGGTTATTGACTCTCCTGCGGAGACCTCCTGTTTCACCGATATAATGTTTGGAGCAAACTTTGCAACTGATGAGATAAATGCAGTTGTCAGTATGACAGGGCAAATTCCCTAGTACTTTGTAGCTGCGGCCTGTAACAGGGCTGTTAAAACTGTCTGTGTCAGAGCTGTGCTTACAAAGAAGACATCTTCTGTCACAGCAAGTTTTTAAAGCCCCCGTTAGGTAATGGGTTGTCCAGTCTGGTTCTTACTACCATGTCTTTTAGGTTCTTGGGCGTCTGTATGCAGCCAATGGGGGTTCCTTAAAGACCTCTGCCATTCGTTTTTTGAATGGAGAATTGGTAGGTTCTTTTGAAGGATACCGCTAAGGTTCTTAAGAACGGGATTGTATGTGGTTACCAGAGGGACCCTGCCGCTATTGTCTTTCTCCTTGTAGCGTAGTAGGTTTTGCCTGTCATGTCCCGCCATCTCATCAATAGCTGTTTGTACGGTGCCGGCATTGTAGCCTCTTTTGCATAAGTGGGATTTAAGAAGACCACTTTGCTCCTGATATAAGGCAGGGGACGAACAGATGCGTTGAATTCTGGTGGTTAGACCCTTAGGCACTCCCGTAAGAGTGTGGGGGGATGACAGCTAGTGGGCATAAGATATAGGTGGGAGTCTGTGGGTTTGGTGTGGAGACTGAATTCGATTTCACCATCAATCAGGGTAAGATGTAGTATCTAGGAATACGTTTTTCGAATTAGATAAGTCTACTGTAAATTTGATCGACTGATGAAAGGTGTTGGCGAACGTAAGGAATGCCTCGAGGCTCTTGTTGTTGTTTTTTTTTAGTGTTTTTTATATCCTTTTTTCGCCAACAGTATCTTCACAGATCCACCCGTATATCCATCAGTTTATCCCTTTTATATGTGTAGTTTAGTAGTAGTGCTAGTTGTTTAGCGGTATCCTTGTATAAACAAGATTTTTCTCTCAATTTAATGTAAACTCTACAAATAATTTGCGTAACAAACTCTCGAACAATTCACATTACTATGTATTGCTTACGCTTTTGGTTTTTTTTACATTTCAGAATGTATAATAGATCATAATTCAAATGTTAAAATATCTTTGCTATATTATTTTTCTTAGATTATTCTTTATCAAGTATAGTTACGCCATTTTTAGAAAATGAAACAATGTAAGATTTACTGATTGTCGGAATAAATTAGCATAATTATTTCATTCAATTATGTAAATGGTACTTCACCCGAGTATACTCGATAGACCGGACGTATTGCATAGCGGTCCAGATTTTTTTCTTTAATAGAGTTCATAAAAATTTCCAATTTAACATGTAACTAAGAATGTAAATATATAGTGTTTAGTAGTTTAGTAGTCATGCTAGTTTTTTAATTCTCTTTTTCCTTTGTTTGTATGACTTTCTAACTTTTTTCTTTGTCCTGAGGAAGGGAAAGGGCGTCCAAAGAATCTGACAATTGTTATTGTTCGTGTCGTTGGTCCTTTTTAGTGCTTTATATATATATATATATATATATATATATATATATATATATATATATATATATATATATATATATATATATATATATATATATATATATATATATATATATATATATATATATATATATATATATATCAGAAGACCATGAATTCACAGTGGTCGGTATAGTTGTATCTATATATATATTTATCGCATACGTGTTCGTGATACAGGCCGTTGGATAAACTTATGCTTTATCAACGGGTAGATGCTTTATCAATAGCACTTTCGGTTTTTACACGAGCCCTCGCTTCGAGATTTTATTTCATTGAAACTTTTATTTGTGAAAATTGTTGCCCTAATAAAATGAATGATAAAGGGCAATAATATCGTTAAAAACAAAAAAAAACTTGTATGTCAAAGAAGTGTCTTATTTTATCAAGGAACCTTAAGACAGATGTTAGTCCCCCCCCCCCAACCTTTAAATTGTTTTCGGAGAAAGTAAAGCCTGCCAGTTAAGTTGTTGTTATAAGTCTCCTTTGACATCTTCAACAATGCTTTCTTATATTATGCTACGTATGCATGCCTAGTAATGTAGGTGTAACTTACCATGGATCAGCAATGCATCTAGACGACTAGGCCCCTAGCCTTGCCTAAGACGTTTTTACTGCCATTGTAAAAAGAGTTGATTTTCACGATCCCCATAGGCCTAACAACTTTCAGTCAGAAGTTCGTTTGATGTAAAGCTCCAGCAATTTTAACATGATATTTTCAAAGACTCAGATAGCAAAAATTCTAAATTTTCAACACGATCTACTTTCTTTCGAGGCATGACAACATAACGGTGCTACGTCATCGAGTTATACGTCACCAATTTGAATTGGCAATCATTCATGTAGTTTCGTAGGGAAAGTCTCAAGGTTTTGTTAAAAAGAAAGTCGTATGAGATAAATAGAACATCTATTATTGTGTGATTTGATATTGGCTTTATCCAACTCGTGAAATGGTGTATATTCGCTCGGCAAACCTCGCGAATATATACACACCATTTCAACTCGTTGGATAAAGCCAATATCAAATCACACAATATAGATATCCTCTCTCTATATATATATATAAAATTTAAAATAATGTCTCTGTAATCGGATAATAATACAAAAAAATTATAAAAAGAAACCACAAAAATCCTAAGTTAAGCTTTAGCGCTTTCATTTTTTATTTTGAGAAGCTTACAATAGTATCATAGTAACAGTGATTGTGACGTCATGTTAAGCGTAACCTAAATGTCTATATTATGACGTCATAGATACAATATGAAAAAAGTACGGGAAATCACAAGTAACTTATAAAGCACTTTTAAGTTTTAGTTTAAAAATACTAACATAATTTTTTTTCTTTTTCCCGTCTCTGGATATCAGTGGCACACCTGAGTTTATAGAAAGGAAAAATTTTGAAATGTTTTTAAAACACGCCTCCAGGTGCGAACTTGAATTTGTCTGTATTCGGGTGTACTAATGTGTTGCTTATGTACACGTACACGGGAACGGAGAGTGTTGCCGGTTTCACCAATATAATATTCCTTGCATCAAGGACATGTGATGGCGTAAATGACATTTTTTGTATCACATGACATGTTTTCATTAACTTTAAATTCACGCCCATTGAAAGTATAGCTGGTCCCTTCTGTAATGTATTCACATGTACCGCATCGAGGGTTCTTACACTTAGAGACTATATAAGTATGGTTGTTGAATTGGGAAGAACAAAGTATTCTCTTTAGGTTTTTGGGTTGGCGTTTACTGTTGATAAACGACAGTTCTTGTATACGTTTTTCGTTTGTTTGTCCTCTCTAAAGAGGTTGTTCATTTCATAAATAATTGAACTTATGTTTTAATTTCTCGGGTTATGCGTGTGCACAAATGGTATTATTTCAACGTCATTCGCACGTCGTATGTTTAAAAGTAACTGACTTCTATCGCACTCCTTGGCTTTCTTTATACTATTATCTACAAGTTCTGGATATTTTTGGTTTAATAAATACAATTTTAATTCCTCCAGTCTGATATCCCTGATATTGGTATTACTCACAATGGTGCATATCCTTCTTGCGAGGTTATATGGTATAGCTTTTTAAGTGTGATGGGGATGGCTCGATCCAAAATGCAGATATTGGTGTGTATCGGTTGGTTTATAGTAATTATCCGTATTTAAGCTGGTATTATCCTTTGTTACAAGAACATCGAGGAATGGCATTTGCATATTATCTGTTTCCATCGTGAATTGATATCCGAATTCATTTGGTGAAGTAGATCATAAAACTCCATTAGTTTATCGACATCCTCCTCCTATAAGATAAAACAATCGTCTAAAAATCTTTTCCATTTAGACCGTATTTTGTTAGCAGATTCTATCCCCCACAACGTACATAGTTGATCATGTAATTCATATTCTAGATAACCAAGGGTTAATGTTGCATAGGTAGGTGCGACTTTTGTCCCAATTGCTGTTCTTAATTTGGAGGAAAAGATGGTCTGAAAAAGCAAACGTATTGTTATCTAGAACTAATTTTAAAGCCTCCAGGATGAAATCCCGTTGAAACCTTTGGTTTAGAACATCGGGATATATTTAAATCCAGAATTTGACAGCTAGCAAACTTACAACATCCAGTGTGACAAGTTTGGTGTTAGAGGTGACATGAGTAGGTTAATGATTTATAAAATCCAGATCGTCTCTCAGAAAGCTGGGTACTTTTTGACAATATGGTTTTAAAAGTATATCCAATAAATGACTCAGTCTGCGTTGAAGAGTTCGGTCCTCCTACAATGGGTCTGAAGCTTAAATCAGTCGGATCAACACATGTAATACATATACTATTTTGCTTTTTTATGGCATCCTTAATAATTTTAGACTTGTGCACTCTAGGTAAACCATAGAATTGACTCTCTCAGTTTGTCAGGTACTGTGGTTTCATCAATATTCGTTGAGCACCAATTTTCGTGGATTTCGTTGTTGAGGAGATCCACGAATTCAAATGTTTATTGAATTACGAAATATAACATACATTTGTGTAGGCAATGCCTTTGTCCACGAAATTACGTATCCTCGAAAATGTCTATTTTACAAAATCCACGAAAATTGATGCCAACGAAAATTGATGAAACCACAGTAGTCCTTTTCCTTATCTGTAAAACCCTCCGATAGTGGTCCATATACTAAGTTTTTTTATTTTTGTAATTGTTGTCTTCTCATGACAGTTGCGCATTCTTTCATAAAAATTATTGTCTTGCAACATTTGTAAAATTTTACTTTTGTTAAAATCCTTATTCATTAGGACGACTCGGCCTACTTTATCGGCCTCTTTGTTTATGATGTTAGGGTCATCGCTGAGGTTTTTTAAGAGGTTTTTCTTCTTCCTTAGAATGGTTTGGATTAATATTCCTGGGTTTATTTGTGAAATGAATATTTTCTAATCTGTCGCAAACAGCATCCAAAGTTCTATTTCTTCCTCGTTTTTGGTTAAACTTGGATTTGTTTCTAACAAGGTCTGTTTCTTGTGCGTCTGTGGACTCGGAATCAGATTCACTGGTATCACTTTCATGAAAATATTCACGTAGCCTGAGTCGCCGAGTATAGGCTTTTATATCCGTTTTAAGCTCTTGATTATTTACTTGAGTCGTAGGGATGTATTTTAGACCCTTAGATAGTAACTTGATTTCGGAATCCGTTAGTTGTCTATCGGAAAGATGAAATACTTTTGGTTCCATTTTAATTAAACTCTCGGACGTATCCCCGGCATTGCTGTTGCTTATAATTGAGGCATTTGATTTTTGTATCTTTCACCTTGGTTCATTTTGCCTCCTCCTAAAAACTAATTGCGTACCCCTCTACCGATGTATGTTGTTTTTTCGTTTCTGTAAAAGTTTGGTGGTTGTTTATTTGTGCCATTTCCTCGGTGATTTTTATGTTTACCGTTATTGTCCCGATTCTGTATGTCTCTGAAACGGTCGGTTTTGTGAAATAGCTGAATGAGAAATGTAACTCCTGTGTTTAGAGTTCTCGTGTTGGTTCATCCTTGTATATTTTCGTTTCCCCGAAAATGTATTCATTGCTTTAGTTGCATTTTCGGTAGGAAGATCCACAGTATCTGTAAAATTATTTGTTTAGTTGTTTCTAACGGCGGACGCGTAACTTTTCCTAGAAACTTGTCTAATAGACAATTGCTGTAGTCTTGTGTTTTTGGGTTTAGTAATTTCCTTACCGTAATTCTTTTCATAATCCAAAAGCCAGGTTTCTGTATATCTCCATCTGTTGTATGAGGTTTTTTTCTTCCTAAAGGCATTCAGATTTCCGCATATCTTGAAGTATTTCTAATATTCTGCCGTATGCTTTAGTTTTCAGTATGCGTTTCATTTCTAGGTCAATGGACATAACTTTTTATGGTTGTTTTCTGCCTTCATTCTGAGTAGTTGTATTTTCCCTATCACACGGTTCTTAGCTGTCCTAATTCTAACATTTGTTTGTTTTATTGGTTCTCTCCGAATCAGCTTGATTCTAAATTTCCTAGGGATTACGGGATTTTCCAGATTTACCCATTTTTCGTAATATTTTGCGCGGTTGGCATTACTTATTTGTTTAAAGTAAGTTTGTTATCTTGAGTTGAGAGTTTGCATCCAACTGACTTTGATCCTTTGTTTCATTCTGGTTGCTTCTTTTTGCAAAGCAAGTTCATTAACTTCCCTCTGTATCAATTGAGTGGGAGACTGATATGAGCTTACCTCAAAATTTTGCGCTGACGCTGTTTTCAAATTTGTTTCACCTGCATCCACAAAGTGAATTAAATCAAAACTTGAATTGAGTTGATGCGTGGGTAGTAAATTACTACAAACCGCAACTAATTCCTGAAGTAGTTGATTTGTTACATTCGTTTTCTTTAAAAGTTCCGCTAACAAAATGTCACTGTCAAGTTTTTCGTGCCAGCACCTACTGCGACACGGGACCTCGGTTTATACGGTCTCATCCGAAGGACCGGTCTCCACGTCCCGCAGTAGGATTCGAACCCGCGACGTAAGGATTGACTCCTTACTTCGCTACTCTAGAGCAGATGCTCTAACCACTGCGCCACGAGGGCGACTTAAGAATATGAATAGGTATAACGGATTCCTACATTATTCTTCTATAAAAAATGTATACAGAAACATGAATTCATGTACGTGCAATGTGATTAATGACCCATATCTTTGATATTGCTGTAATCTTTTCACACGTTGATAAAATTATTTGATAATCAGTTTTATAAAATACGAGTACATGTACATCGATTTTGTAAACAAGATGACTTAGTCATCATGAACACGTATGCACGTGCAATAAATGCTTAAAGGACCAACATACTTGTTTAGACTTATCTTATATATTTTAATGAATTAGTTTGATACTCAGAATTAACATGTACTTTTTGTCATGACTGGATGGCGTATTCATATCCTGCAAGTTTTATGAAGAGACTTACTTTTACAATGGACGACTGACTTCTACAATTTAAACACAGACCAACTCCAACTACTAAAATGTACAAGTCAGCTGTCGAATGTAAAATTAAGTCTCTTCATAAAACTCCAGTAATGGCACAAGAAAAGAATGAAGGAGCTTTTGGGAAACATCTGTAACGCTCCCCATTACACTTGTAACTAGTGTATAGTGTTTTAGGGTGACTTATTGCTATCTGATTTCGTCCGTCATCGTACGTCAGTCGTTAACTTTTGAACATTTCTAGATTCTTCTCTGGATCCACTTAATTAGTATAAACCAAATTTGGTATACAACATCTATGGGTGAAAAGGGACAAATGATGGTGAATTTTATGGCTCCTGTCCCCATGGGGCCTTGGGTGGGACCAAAACCACTAAAATTTATGCAAGAATTAAAAATCTATTTCTTCAATCCTCAACATCATGCAGTCAAATTGTTCGAATAATTTTATTCAGCATTGAGTCGTCTATCAAAGTTGTGAAATTCATGGCCCGTGGGTCAGTGGTTCTGGTGATAGGGTGGAGCTATATAGATCATATTGTAAAAATGTATTATTTCTTTGAAAAAATTTTCCTCTGCCTCTAGGTATTAAACAAATTAACCAAGTACATAGTTATGATTACCAGAGGTGCCTCTTCATAAACTGTGAATTGCATGACCCCTGGGCAGGGGTTCTGGTAATAGGTTGGGGCTCTATTGATATTATAGTGAAAACATTAATTCTTTGAAAATCTTCTCCTCTTTTCCTTGGCATTAAACAAACTAACTAAGTACATAGTTATGATTAACAAGAGTACATCTTCCAAAACTGCAGATTCTATGGATTCAAGGTCAGGGGATCTGGTGCTGGGGGTGTCTTTTGATTATATAGTAAAATGGAATTTTTTTCAAAAATATTCCCCTCTGTTCCTGAGTATTAAATAAACTCAGCCCCTGTACATTTGAACATTTTGAGCTTCTTCTCTGAAACTGTTTAACCAATTTCAACCAATTTTCGCATATAGTATTTATGGGTGAAGGAAAACAAAAATTGTAAATTTCATGGTCCTCCCCCCCCCCCCGCCCGGGGGCGGGGGGGGGGGGGGGGCAAAGCCAAAATATTAATGCAATCTTTCAAAATTTTCTTCTTTACTCCTGGACAACAAGCATTCAAACTGTAGGAATGATCTTATTCAGCACTGAGTCCTCTAACAAAATTGTGAAATTCATAAATTCATTGAAATTCTTCTTCTCTGCTTATGGGCATTAAGTAAACTAACCAAGTGCAGTGTAAGCCAATGAAGAAAAATTGTCTTTGTTTTTAATGTTTATTAAATGATTCCAAGTTTATAATTACACTGTGATCGTATAGATTTTGAATTAATAACGGAATTGTAATCAGCATTGACCAATACACTTTGTATACAAATGTTTGTAAGGTCCTTTCCAATTATATAAGAGAGCTTTAGAACTAAAAGTCCGTAAAACTAAGAATCCAAAATATTTCAAAAGAGTGTTTCAAAAGAAAGTCAAAGAATTAAGAATTTAGTCTCAAATGCCGTTTTCCGGCCAAACAGGGTATTTTGTACTCAGAGGGTATTCATGGTTCCGGATATATAAAAGTACTTTTCAATGGCTGTCTTACCATTGCCCTGCCACCTACGCTTTGTCCGTAGGTCTGTCCACTGACCTATGAATCCCAACATGGCAACTGACCCTCATATACAGGTAAACATACCTTAGTAATAATAATGGACTCAGTCCCCATCTCCGCACCACAGGAGTTCTAGCCCTAAGCTCTTTTACTTATCTACTTCAAAGTTACCAGTTTATTTACTCTTGATCAAGAATCTCAATAGTAACTTTGCATTTCCGTTCAAATCTTATTACTTAATAACGATGGACTGAATTGGTCTGTTCTGATCAAATTCCTTACAGAATGGTTTACAAAATTATAGTTCATTGTACCAACAACAACATCCAATTTGTTTCAACAAGATAATTATAGTTCATGGAATGAAAGTCTCATTTCCAATTATAAAGTAACTGTATGTGGTACACTAATAATGTACATCCTTGTTTAATAAACTTTCATTTTATTTTACTATCACTAATAAGTTCAGTATTAATAATTAAAATTATTATGATATGAAATGATTATAGTGCAAGTTTAAAATATTCAAATAAAATGTCCATTCTAAGCCCTATAGGTTTACAGCAGTATTATGTTGAATAAGGGTGTTTCTTCCAAAATTGTGAATTTTATGACCTCTAGGTTCAGGGGTTCTAGTTCAAGGGATGGACTATAAAGATTATATAGAGAAAATGCATAAATGCTTTGAAATTCTTATTTTCTTCTCATGGGATTTAAATAAACTATCGAAGTGCATTGTAATGTTCAATAAGACTGCCTCTTTAATAATTGTGGATTTCATGGTCCCTAGGGTCAGGGGTTCTAGTGCTAGGGTGGGACTATATACAGTATAAAGTGAAAATGCAGAAATTCTTTAAATTCTTCTCTGCTCATGACTATTAAATAAACAAACAAGTGCATTGTAATGTTGAATAAGGCTGCATCTTCTTAATATGTGAATTTCAGGGCCCCAAGGTCAGGGATTTTTGGCTAGGTCGGGTCTATAAAGATTTTATAGTTAAAATCTTTTTTCTACGCCTGGGTATTAAGCCAATGAAATTTGTGCATATTTATGAGGAGGGGGGTGTTTTTGAGATTTGCAAATTTCAGGGCCCCTGGGTCAAGGCTTCCTAATGTTTATCTAATGAAAATGCATGGATTCTTTAAAATTATTCTCCTTTGCTCCTGTGTATTATGCCAATGATTTAAGTACTTATTTATGATGAAGAAAGCTTCCTCTGTCACGGGGCCAGAGGGATTTGGAGGGGGTACGTAAACTGAAAATAAATCAATCCCTTGAAATCCTTATTTTGTTATTAATCAACAATTTATGATGACAAAAATCATGATAAAATTTAAAAAAAAAATTGAAATGTGTCGCCCGACGGTCAATGGTTCCTGTGAAATAGGGTGAACAACTCGTAAGAAAGTGAAATGCATTTTCTCTTTGTTTCTGTGATCTGCCTCTTGGTATTAAGTAATAATGATGATAAGCAATGGTGCCTTTTTCAAAATTGTGAGGTTTGTGCCCTCTGATTAAAAACACGAATCAAATTAAATTGTTGGAAAGTTCCTACGGATACTCATGTTACCTATAAGGTCCGTGGGCATCTTGTCTATTTCTAAAGTCTTAATTATAAGTGCATACTAGCATTTTGCTTGATAGTTTCCTTCTGTGGAGTATTTGTAGAACTTGTACATAATTTTTGACTTGTTTCTCATAATGTATAGTAGTAGCTTCTAGTTTTTGAGTTAATTCGCTTGGATCAATGCTTGAATGCTTGGATGAATGCTTTCAAATAGTTATTTATGTTTCAGTGTTGAAAAAGCCAACGATCTGTTTCTCATGAACTATCAACAAATTAGAAATTTTGATCCAATGAAACAACATAAGAAGCTTTGTATATGTGATCCAAATATCACCAAAGTCAACGAGTTGATAGAAGAGAGTTTGTGCACTAATGTAGATACTATTAACTGTGAACCATCTATAAAATCTGTTCAGCAAGATATTTGCTTTGAAAAGCACCAAAGACGACGAAGGTCCCCTTTCAGTCATATTCCTATGAACATTGTTCATATTAATGAAAGAAAACAAAAGGTAAGTTTTAATTTATCATCAAACCAACCTTATAAATCAGACAATTTATTTTAACTCTAAAATCAAATGTTCATACTTTGCAATTTGCAAAGAGCGTTAATTGAAAAAACAATATAAACGAACTATAAGTAAAGTTGATTCGAAAGTCATATTTGTAATATTCATCATTTAAAAAATGTTACAAGAGATTTAAATCTATTTATGGGTATGTTACTTTAACAGAGATCTGTACCTAAATTTACTCCGATGACAAAGGAAGAAGCTTTTAAATGGTGCACTGATTACATGAATCAATCCATGGCATTTAAAGCGTGTACTAAAGTACCATCAGTAGATCCAAACGATGCCATAAGAACTTGCGCTTTAGATATCATGGTAAGGATATAAATGCTTATTCAAAAATGAAAGGAAATAAGGAACAATATTCAAATCATAAGTCCATTCAAGTAATGAAACCCAAGAGCACAGCTAACAGAGGTAGGATCAGGTTCCATAGATAGGTTATACATTAAACGTTAAACTTTTTTTCAAATTTGGTCGAAATTTTCATATCATTATGCGAATAGAACATTTGCATCTTTTCAATAGAATAAGTATCTTATTCATTTTTTCTTACTTATTGCTTTATCTATTTTGATATATGGACGACGCATTGGCAATTAATAATGATTATTTCCATTATTATGTCGAAACAATATATCCCAGTGAGCTTGCAATCAAAGTTACCTCTAAATCTAGCATATCGGTTTCATATTTCGATAGTTTATTTGTAGAAGACGCCAATTATAATCTTATAACTAAGTAACTAAGCGTTTTGATAAACGTGATGACTTTAATTTTCAATTGTCAACTTTAGTAGATTCAATACGTGAGGGCATGCTCTACCTTTGAACAATTTTTAAAACGAGGCACACTATTGACAAACACGTTAAGGAAGCAACAATATCAACAATCCAGTTAAAATTCGTCATTTCGTAAATCTGATTGTCAATACGACCTTGTCGGCAAATACAATTTAACAAAGAGTCAAATGCTGACTCGCGGTTTTCATACTAATTGTTGGGCTTTTATTTACACATCGAATTGTCGACTTTTTTCCGTTATTTTCCGATCATGACAAGGAGCAAGGAGCACCCTGTACATGTGACCGGTCGGCAGAGGATGCTCACTCCTCCGTGGCACCTGATCACACCTGATGTTTTGGAGGTAATTGTTTGCTCTGTTCTCATTTTGTATTGTTTAATGGACTTCTGAGCTTGAATACTGTTTGGTATATCAATATATTTCATTGAAGTGAAATATGTCTTTTTTCTTTTCATTGTGTATCCTATCTGTATTTTGAAAAGGTTAAATAAAATTTCTCAAATATATGTATGTTCTGAGCAATGAAAATTATGTTTTTTTCTAAACGTACACAACTAAAAATCACAACAATTACCTGAGATTTATTGCTCAATTTATTTACAACTCTCGAAAATCTTTGTGCACTATTAGCTTAATTCTTCGAACTTCATTTAGAATTTAGAACCCCGGGGGTAGGGTGGGGCCACGAGGGGCCATAATCAACGTTTTACATAGAAATGTACAGGAAAAATCTTTAAAATTTCTTCTCAGGAACAGCAAAGCCATGATTGGTCTTACTTTTATGGAAGCATCCTCGGGTAGTGTAGATTCAAGTTTGTCCAAATCATGACCCCGAGGTAGGGCGGAGCCACTATGATCGATCAAATGTTTACATAGTAATATAAAGAAAAATCTTTAACAGTCTTCTTCTCAAGATTAGTCATATTTATATGAGAGCATCCTCAGGTAGTGTAATATCAAGTTTGTTCAAATCATGACCCTCGGGGGTAGGATGGGGCCACGAGGGATGATCAAAGTTTTACGAAAAATGTATGGGAAAAATCTTTAAAAATCGTCAAAAACAGCAAGGCAATGATCGGTCATATTTATATGAAAGCTTTCCCAGAAAGTGTAGATTCAAGTTTATCAAATCATTAGCCACGGGATGTAGTGCTGACCGCGAGGGACGATCAAAGTTTACCATTGTGATATTCAAGTAAAAAAATCAAAAATAATATTTCGCAGACATATTTACACTCTTATTACACTTTTAGCACCAAAGTAACATATTCTGAAATTCGTTTTCATCTGTAAACCTTTACTGAGTGTTGTCTATATTTGTTTTCTTGTTGAAATATTAATTATATATATATTAGTCTATTTCATTTTCTAGTTCTTAGGAGACAAAATTCTTAGAATTATCAACTTTTCGAAACTTGTGATATGATATTAAGCCTGTTTTCAAGAAAAAAAAATGTTTGTATCATCTGTCAATAAATGCTCAGAAGATGCTGCTCGCTTTCTTGACCCTTGAAGCCCCAGCTAGTGTTCTGAACTTAAAAAAATTCATTTTCAACAGATCCGAGGCGTACATTGTTTTTGTCCTGTCTGTTTATCTGTTTGTGTGTATAATCTGTTTGTCTGTTTGTCTCTCTGTCTGTTGTCAACTTTAACCTTCGCCATAACTTATGAACCTTCAAATTTGGTATGCATACTCTACTAATACTTTTACGAGGTCAATGACGTTGTGACCTTGACTGTGACCTACATGCTAAAAATAGCTTTCTCGGACTTTTGCCATTACTTTCGAACCATAGGAGTTAGAGACTTCATGTTTCGTATGCACACTTAACGAATTAAGCTCATAGAAATGACACGAAGGTCAATGACCTTTTGACCATGACTGTGACCTATATGCTAAAAATAGCTCTTTTTTTCGAACTTTCGCCATTACTTTCGAACCATAGGTGAGAGAGATTTCATATTTGGTATGCATACTACACTAATAAAGTTTCTTCAAATGACATTAAGATCAACGACCTTGCATCCTTGACTGTTACCTATATGCTAAAAATAGTTTTTAATACTTTGTTGCCGCCAGGCGCATAGTGTTTAACAAAGACATTTTGTTATACATATTCTCTAGGTAACAACAAATAAAAAACGTCACGTACATCTTTTAGAGTTTCTAATCTTTGTATTTTTCATATGAACATTTTTTGCGGTCCTTTATTATCTATCATAGATTGACGTAAACCATGTGTTTGAAGTAAAATGTAAACATGTATAGGTGGTGTGAACGTTGCTTTTCATTCAATGATTGGTCGGTTGTGCGTGGTAATATCTGCTGTGTGCATTTCTAGCAATAGCCATTTATCTCTTTATAACTTACATTAAATTGCTATGCAACATACACTTAAAAGTCATTCTAAAGTTAAGCGTTAATAATATTATGACGTAGATATTTTAATAAGAAATTAACTTTTCTTTTTATGAAATTTAAGCATGTTTGAAAAGAAGGAATTTAGCAATAAATTGAAGATTAAATAAACTTTTTTAAAGGGTATAAAAATGCGTGATTGTGGGAAAACGGTATATGCGTGATTTTGCGTTAGACATGGGAAATGGTTTGCGTGACTGCACAGAAGGGGGTTAAAGCAAACAAAGGTGATATGATAGATGTTTTCTACCATTTACTGTAAATTCTTTATTTTTTTGCGATTACTTATTATCACGAATGGGCTCTTCAACGGCAAATCGCGAGAATAATTATTCGCGAATGGACGGCTAATCAAGAGATTTTACATAGATTTCAGCTCCATAAAAATAAAGGCGAGTATTTTTATTTCGCGTGTGGTGCTTCTCGCGAAATTAAGCGATAATTAATTCCACGCGTATATTAAGGAATTTCCAGTAGTTGGACGGTTTAGGATAAAGAGCTCTATTTATATATGTATTTTATTTTATATATTGTTTAAAGAGCTCTATTTTTTGCCGTAAATTATCACAAAAGCAAAAATATTGAAATAGTGTTTGTTTTACTTCCCCCTCCCCCTACGAAAGGTCTGGAAATTTATATAATATTCTAAGTTTTCACATACATGCGTTCTAAATTTTCCATTTACTGCCACTTGTATTTATAAAATCAATTCAACCGTATAACTTTTGAATGGGCCAACCTAAACTACGTGGCTTGAAATCTAATCTCAATATTTCCATTTCTATTTGATTTCTCTGTGAAAATTCTTTGAAAGTTAGTGGAGTTGATTTCTTGATAATTCTGCCGGGATGTAAATTTGGCAAATCGAAAGGTCAGGGGATCAGAATACCTAATATACAAAAAATCTCGTACCCGTCTTTGTGTCTGACGCCATGGAGGCCAAATATGCATTTAAATTTCGTGCAGCTGTCTGTGTTTAATGTCAGTGGGCGAGGACTATTGAATAAACTTGAGAGTCCTCGTACATTTCAAATCTATTAGCCTACATTTTTAAAATCTTAATCTACAATTTTATTTTACAAGGAAATGGAAATATAAGGAATCGCTGTCAATAAAGTATAGTTTGCCAGGAACATCCTACGTTTCCCACTCAGGCACGTAGCAACCGGGGGGCCAGGGGGGCCTGCTCCCCCCACTTCTTTTCCCAATCTTACCTATACTATAGGAAATGTTCATTGAAAGGTTTGTTGGCCTCCCCACTTTTCTATGGTGAGGAAAATATAGTATAAGAAAGTGGTACTGAAAGAAGTTGGCACTGGAAAAAAGGTACCCTCTACCCCCCCCCCCACCAACCCCCAACCCCCACCCCCCACGAAGTAGGATTTTCGACTTTTGCAATTTTCAATTTTTTTTTGTTTTTTTTTTTTGCTTGTCAACTTTTTCAGGTGAGTAAAAAAAATTTTCTCTGTCTGCCCCCCCCTTTCAAAATCGATGCTACGTGGCTGCCTCTTTCGTTAATGCTATGGCATACTATATTAACTAGACCGTGATTCCTTTTTATGATTAATATTAGAATTATGTGCAGAATAGTTGTGAAAAGCCTTGCCTAAAGAATTTAAATCCAGATTAAAAAGTCAATTTTTTTTAATGAAATATTGTGCTTTGTAATAGAAATTGACCCTTCAGATGTGGAATCTATTTCCGAATTCATGAGTCAACCTTTGGAAAAATCGGTTCCCAAAAATAGAGTCCAGAAGGAGCAGCAACCTGATTAACTGCATCCAAATTCTTTTCGGCGCCATTGTATATATGTATCGTATGTGAGGATCCGTGTATGTGTGGGGAGGGGGGATAGGGTGTTATTCTCACTTTGCATATCTGTATAGCAATTAAGACACTTTTTTAAATCTAGCTAACTAACACAACAGACTGGGCCTCTGCCTCAAGAGAAGGCTTAAAATCGGCGTGTTTTAAAGAACTTCGACAAAATCAAACTCTACAGACAGCTGAACGTGGTAAATCTCAAAGCATTGCAGAGCAGATCAAAACAATTAGTTGTCCTAATGAATGTAGTGGTAATGGTGTTTGCAATAATGGTAAGCAAAGTGGTGAATATATATTCATGTTAAACATAGTTCTTCTTCTACTATTACATTTTCGTAATTTCTTATTTAACTTACCTTTCTTTAAAAAATTAAATAGAAATATGCGAAGGAAATGGATTTTAAAATTCATTTTGAAGTTATTTAATCAGAATACCACGTCGTTATTACACTCCATTCATATTCGAATGTTTTCTAACTAGATTTGTTTTGTTGTTTTTTTTCATAGGTAATTGCATTTGCCGAAATAATTATGGAGCTGGAGATTGTTCGATCAATTTTAATGACCCTCCTCACGTATTTGGAGCAAATTTGGACACAGGGGGGCTTTGTGATAAGCCTGTTTGTAAAATCGCATCACTAGAGGGTGATCCTTTTTTAGACAGACCTGAACTGACTTGCAGAATGGAGGAGTTTGAGGTGCTTATAAGAATCATTTTGTTTACTATTAAAATGATTATGTAGGTTGTAAATAAAAATGTGTAGCAATCTTTTTTAAGAAAATAATTCATTTGCATAATAATGAATCTTAATATTTTTGATCACGTGATTAACCTTTAAAAAATTGAACCTTTCTAAGGCTAGGTAAACGTATCTAAGAATAAATACAGGTTAAAATGATGTTCGTTTTCGGGATACTTTGAAGTACATGTATGAAGTACGACTTAGTGTTGGTGTGTATAATGAAAATTATGTACTATCGTAATCGAAGTAGAAAACTAGTAAAGTAAATGAATTTCACATCTTAGGTAGACTCTGATAAAACGGATGGAGTGATTTTCGTTTTCTTTCTAGAATTTTTTTTTTACAAAGAAGTCATTCCTTTTGACACTTTTCTACCTCCAAAATGATTTATTCAAACTAAGTTTCAATGCATATTTTGTAGTCCTCTGAGATAAACATTCCATGCAGTGTTAACTGAAAGGTGTAGATATTTAAATTTCTACTCAATGGATTGTGAAACAAGTAATTTGCTTGGCTAAGGTTATGATATTATTTTGTAGATAAACTATAAAGGGGAAAATAAATCTTTAGGAGTTCATATTGTTCCTGCTGTGCACAATACTGTTGCGGACATTCGATGCCCATTTCCTCATCTAAGGCAAAAACGATCATCCCCAACAAATAACGAATTTGTTGTGGCTTATAAGATTGCAGTTAGCAATGACGGGAAATCATTCAGTGATAATCATCTCTTATACATTTTGGATTCGACATGCCAAGATACTTTAAATGTTTCAGGACAACTTCGATTTACTTTACGAGTAAGTGAGAAACTATAAAGCATCTCTCTCTCTATCTCTCTCTCTCTCATATATTTAAAAGTAATTTGTAGCTGAGTAAAAAAAAAACACGCATTAGAAGGCGAAAAGACTAAATTTTACGCTATGGTTGGAAAAAACAACCACCTTCTGATTTTTTTTTTATATGGAGATACCGATCAATTTGGGAGTAGAAGTAACACGGACCTCTAAACATATTCAGAATCAGTATCAGGAGCCATATGCATGCCCATCTTTCACACCTGTCGGATGCTACTTTCATAAATATAGCATTCTGTAATAAAGATTTATTTCCCGGTCATGACAAGGAGCACACGGCGGGTGTGACCGGTCGGTAGGGGATGCTCACTGATCCCACCTCTGAAGTTTTGGAGGTCCGTTTTTGCTCTGCTCCTATTTTTGTAATGTTTTATGAACTTTTTTAGCTCGAATACCTGCATATATTTCATTTTGAAACATTTTTAATGTAAAAGTCACAATGCCACGAAGTCACTAGTATAGTGCAAATAAAATGCACTGTAACTTTAGAGTAAACAGTAAAATTTTATATTCTGAAGTGAGAAGAATATCAATCACTTTAACTGATTTTTTTTTTCATTTGAGGAAGGAAATAGAGACAGAAATCAATTTCTACTTGATACTAATAATAAATGGATTAATCAGGATATACGAGAGCTGTTCAGAAAATATTGTCCTGAAGTCTATGGCATGCAGCATAGAAATCATATGACATTAAACTTGACTTCTCTCACAATTGAAATTTTATGAATTGATAACAGTTTATGTGTTAATTTTTCGTCACATAGTTTCTATGTGAGAAGCTGGAAAACAAGGGTTATTCGAGACACTGCATTTAAAATTAATGGTACAGAATCGGTAAGCTAGAGTGAAAGTAAATGCTTCAATAAAGTTGCAGTAAACTTGTTCTGAATCCCAAAGGAATGTACATTCACTAATATTTGTTAAATAAAAAATAATGTCTGACTTATAGACCAATGAGCAGGTGCATTTCAATGAAGAAGGATATGGAGATAACGAACAGTATTAAATTTCATAGTCCATAGCACAATACAAAATAAAAGCAGAGCAAACACGGACCTTAGAAACATCAGAGGTGGGATCAGGTGCCATGGAGAAGTGGGCTCATTGTCATGTTCATGAAATAACGGGAAAATTCATCGTCAATTCAGTGTATAAATAATGGACTAACAATTAATATGAATAATGTCAGTCAGCATTTGACTCAATGATAAATTGTATTTGCTGACAAGGTCATTATATCGACCATAGAACTAACGAAATGACGACTTTAAACGAGACGGCTGATATTCTTGTTTCATCAACTTGCTTGTCAATTGTTTACCTCGTTTTAGAAATCGTTCATACGAAGAGCAAGCTCTTGTGTATCGAATCAACTAAGATATATACACTCCGTACGCAGGTGACGACGGTATATTGCTGCATAAGTAAGGACGTTGACCATAAAAAAGTTAAAGTCGTAACGTTTATCATACAACTTGGTTGTTAGATAACCATTAATGTTTTTTCAAGTAAAGTATCCAAGTATGAAACAGATGTGTCAGACTCTGTAGTATCTTTTATCTCAAGCTCACTAGGATATATCGTATCGACGTAGGAATGGAAATTACCATTGCTAATTGATAATCTATCAGGGGATCAGAATACTTAATATACAAAAAATCTCGTGCCCGTCTTTGTGTCTGACGCCATGGAGGCCAAATATGCATTTAAATTATATAATTGATATCTAAATGTCGAGTTGAAGGCCACAGCAAGTGTTTTATTCTTTTCACGCATAAGATTTTGCACAAATTCTGCTTCATATGAATATAAAAATAGGTCCGCTGATAACGGAGCGCAATTGTTACCCATAGGAATTCCAATTGATTGTTGAAATACTTGGTCTACAAAAGCACATTGATATTGTCAATCAGAAACTTAAGCACCTCCTTGAAGTCAACTTGCAACGAATGCGAAACATCGTGCGTCGTATGCGAGAGCTCGGTTAGAGCTTGTGCGAAGCTAAAATTTTCCGATCGAAAAGTGTTTTAAAGTACTCGTGCGCCAATTGTGAAAGCGCCTTTATCTGATACCGAGTAGACCAAAACTGACCAGCACAAATATTTAAATCCCTTACCTGTCCAGTGAATAAATAGTCATATGAACAAAATTGTGAGATTTAAATTTTCACATGGTAAATCAATTAGAAGACAATTTTGGGCTTAATGAGACAATCTCACTAATTTTTTAAACTCCCATGGAATTCATGCAGGAACTTAATATTTTATCGTCATTTGCTTATTTAAGGAATGCATTCATGTATTAATTACTCAATCTCAATTTTTTGAAGGCTGGGTACTGTTTTATACGAGGCAGGTGCGTTCGTGATAGTGTTTTCAGTGGAAGGGATAATTGCAAAATATGTGATGCCAATGTGGATCAATTTGGATGGACAACTTTGAAATCTAAACCTGGTAATGAATATTCATAGCATAAAATACTCTTTAAACTTTATATAACATTTACACTTGTTTCACTAACATCACACATTTCGTATTTCAAAACGTTTTCTACAAAAACTTTGAAACCGTGATGTCGCCTTAATATAGAAGAGGTTTTCTGAAAATTGACACAGACTTTATGCATATACTGTAAAATTTCTTTTTTTTTTTTCAAGGGTAATATTGATGCTATTTATGTGAATATATAAAAGATCATAACATTCGACTCCGTGGGCCTTATGTTTAAAATAGCTCTGTAAAAATATCTATTTACTGACCAACAATGTATTTCCGTTTCAAACAGGACAATGATATTTTTCTTTCATTTTCAAATAAAAAAATTCCAGTGAAAGTCCATATAAGGATATTAAGGTCATACGCAATGTAGTTTGAACTTTTTTGGATTCTTCCCTGGGGTTGAAGAGTTCCACTAAATGAAGGACATGTGTGTAATATTTTTAGTGTCTAAATATGGATTTGTACACCTCTTCTAAAACAATTTTTGATGAAAAAAAATCTGAAATTTATGTTTTATAATTTTCGTACATTTTTATTTCAATAATGCAAAAATTTTCAAAATTCGATATCTTTTCAAAACCCCTGGTAACGCATGCTGATTTTTTGTCTAAGAACATGTAATGATATTATAAGGTTAAATTTAGAATATCTTGGAAAATTATCAGTAGGTAAGGTACGTTGCGTATGACCTTAAGGCTCTAAAGAACAGCAAATTTCTTGAATTGAAAACAAGTTAATTTCAGTACATAAAGCGGAGAAAAATGATAAAAGCGCACCTTATGATCCAAAAATAAAATGTTTTATAATTCTCCTAAACAGTTCTATTATTTAATGATTGCATATTCTAGAGCAGATGTAGTTCTCTATTTTCCTTATAGTTAAACTGTTTTGAACAAGCAGACCATTATCACACATGTATTTATATTTATTAGTGTTTGATGAATAAGGTGCAATGATAACAAAAAATAGAAATTTCTGTGAAAATCGTTAGTGTCTATGTATAAATAAAGGCTTTCAAAAAACTACACAAGGATATGGAAATAACGAACAGTATTCAATCTCAAAGTGCATAGAACAATACAAAATAAGAGCAGAGCAAATACGGACCTTCGAAACATCAGAGGTGGGATTAGGTTTCATGGAAGAGTGAGCTTCCCCTGCTGACCGGTCACACACAAATAAAATTGGTTTATTTTTTTCTCTACATATACTCAACAAAAAACGAAACGCATATTGTTTTACTTATCAAAGTAATTGGAACAACTATCTTTTTTTTATCATTGGATACCTTTGACCTATTTAAATACAGTATGGGCTTTTAAAACTCGAGTATTGAATTATTTCCCTTGATTAATCATGTTTATGAAAAAAGTGTTTTACATGATTTATTGTAAATCGGGGGTCTATTTTCATTGATATTTTGGATTTAGAGAAACAATAAACAATTCTATTAAAGCCATATTAAAGATTTGATTGCAATGTTGATGCAAAAGAATGGCGATTACTCTAACAATACTGTGACGTCTCCATGTAAGTGAAAAATTCTCGAGAGGGACGTTAAACAATATACAATCATTCAATCAAACAATACTGAAGTTTTTGTTACTTCAGTCATCAATTTGCTTATATTTAATATTATATTTGTTTACCCATCCCCTCCCCCTTATTTGCAGGCATATAACGTAGTAATACAAAATCTTTGACATATTCTACTTTTTGTCTTCTTAGGATGTACCATTACATCAGATCAGCCGCAAAAAACGTCTTACAGTTGGATTGCTGGTGTTGTGATTGGATGCATAGCTCTACTTACTACCATAATCATTGCATTAGCTTGCTGGATGAAGAAATATCGGTATAAAACACAATAATTATTCTATCTTCACACTTCAAATAGATAATTATAGACCTGAAACCGCGGAAATGTTTGCAAATATGAGATTAATAATGTTTCGTAAAACAATCACCGGCAAATAGTTTTTAAAAAGGTACAGTGCTATCAAAAAATCTAGCATATTCCTATACTGACACGCAAAAGGAATGCAACAAGCAGTAATCTACAAATGTTTGATTTTTTTTATCTTATGGTTTTCAAAAATGAATACAGTAAAGCTAAACTCACTTTTCAGAACATCAGAAATGATAAAAATGTAAAATGTTTTTTTCTTCTTGCTTTACTTAGTAACACATAAATGTTAAAACACCCCCTCCTAGCCATTCAAGTAAAACGTGCAAGTCTGCCCTAAACAACAATTGCAGCTTAACTTCTACGATACAATAGGTTCATCAATATCGAGATCTGAGCGAAGGAATTATTCTTTGTTATTTTTAAATGCCCGTTTTTCAGATGATTATGTCGAATTTTCTCTGACTTAGAGCAGTGTAGCCACCCCTGGACTTCCGGTACAAGGACCGTCCTTAATGAATATGATACGCAAGACCCTTTTGGGGCGTATTGTCGTGAATTTTTGCATCAGCAACTCTCCATCACCTTTACATTGAAATTTTCCAGCTAGAGCAATGGAAATGCGTATTTAAGCCATTTTCAAGAAGCCTTAGCATCGTTACGGGAAACGAAAGGAGAGTTTATTTTTTTTTAATATTGGAGCATTACTTATGGTAAACAGTTAAAACCCTTAAAACTCCATAATATTGCCAAATCTTTTGTTAAACATGCAATTTTTGATTTTTGTTAAGCAGACTCAAACTTGACTTCCGGTTATGGTATGAAAATCGTTCAACCATTAAATTACCGGTCCTTACCAAAGTGAAGATATCCATAATTTTAAGATACAACTTCTTTTTACTTTACATAATTATTACCCCCTTAAGTAGGATGTTGCGTTTCTTTTGCGTGTCAGTATATAAAATCGTTGAATTCCGCAACAATGACACCTGTGAAAACACTTTCATTACAGTTGTTGTTTGCTTGGATTATGATAACATTCAATATTTGTTAATTAATTTTTTGTCTTTCAGATATGTGAAAGATAGTTTTCCTGAATTGAAACCTCCAAAGTATCAGGAATCCCAGAAAATGTCATATAAACATTAATGATGTTGCTAAAAGATTAGCGATGCATTTGAACAGATCAACTTGTATATATATATATATTTTTTTTTTGTTTTGTTTTTTGTTTTTGCTTTTTTTCTCATTAAATTACAGCAATAATGTTGGATGTAGGCTCTATTAAAATATGAAAAAAGGGTATACCAAATCAACATTGTAAATCAAATACATTATTAATTACATGTATTACTGTTTACTCGTATTGCAATTAGTTGGTTGGGTTTGAATTTTTAATCTTTTTAAATTTTTTGTATAATTTTTTTAATAAACACGGAAATCAAAGGATTAAATTTAATCTCTCTCTCTCTCTCTCTCTCTCTCTTTCTTTCTCTCTCTCTCTCTCTCTCTATTTAATTTGTTAAATTTTACATGTTGGTTATAACTGTATAACATTCCTTACTGTTTTCTTCTTGCTGTTTTCGTTGTTCTCTTTGTATATGTTGTCTGGCGTCTTTAAACTTCATGATTTTGTCAAAAGTTCCTCTCCATGTTCCTTGGGTCAATTTCAACAAAAAGGGTAATATATATTAAAGGTCATACCCTTCCTTAAATAGAAATAACTAATATATAATGAATTGTAGGTGTCATTCTCTAATTTTATTTCAAAGTCATCTGACCTCGAAACCACTGCACACTTCAAAAACAAATGTGAAAAATGTGAAGCCCATTGAAATGTTAACAGTTCGTTGGGAAAATTGCTCTCCAGTCCATGAGGAACTTTAATGTGCAACTTCAGTTTTATATTAAAATCAATTTCAGGGTACTATTTTTAAATACGACAGACTTGAAATAAAGATACCACAGACTCTGTCAAATACATTTGGATATTTTTCTTCACAAAGAAGTTAATGTTTATCTAACAACCAAGCTTTATGACAAACACAATGATTGTAATTTTCTATTCTCAACTTTCCTTACTTAAAACCGACAAAGTGTTTTGCACAATTTATACAAAAAAGGAGAAAATGTCAAAAGAGATGATAGCATTTACAATAGACTTAAAGATTATGATATACCAAGACTAAGTGAAAGGGAATCAGCAAGTTAAGAGGAACCTATAACTAAAGATGAAGTTTTATTTTATTTTTTTGAAAAACACGAAAAATGATAGTCCTGGACAGGATGCATTTACTTGTGAGTTTTTAAAGTTTTTTTTGGAAAGATATTGATATATTTGTGATATTGGTATATTTGCAATAGAAGATGCTAATTAATCAATGTAATTTTTCCACGAAAATAGATTAGGAATTATTACTTGTGTACCAAAAGCAGAAAATCAAAAGATTTTTTTATGGCGTTATTTATAAATTAGCATCTGGGTGTAAAGCCGAATGAATAAAAAGTTTTGAATAAATTAAAACATACAGATCAAACTGGATTTATAAAAGAAGATATATTGGAGAAAATATTAGGTTGATTTATGACATAATGGAATCAAATTTCAGGACTTTTAATGCTTATTTACTTTTAAAAAGCTATTGATTTTATCTCGTGCACTTTTATTTATGAAACACTTGTTTTTTTGTTCAGTTTGGAACCTCAATTAACCAGAAGTGTTTGTCGAGACTTGGCTCTACTGGTTTATACTTATAAAACAGGAAGAGAAAAAAGCAGTTGGGACTTGACACTTAAAAACAGCAATAGATAGAATAATGATCCTTGATTAAGTCATTTTTTGTGGCAGTATTACAATAAGACTACAACTGAAGGAGTAGCTTTTAATAAAAATTAATAAAAATTTTAAGAATTTTCAATATTAGTTACCATCATCCCATCAAAAGAAATTAAAAAACAATAAAGACAATAATAAATCTTAGTGTAGTCTATCTGTATGCCACATTATATCATAATCAAACTAAAACTATATTTGTAATAGCAGTTTTAAAGCAGTTTATAACAGGAGAAGCTCACTCCTCCATGACACCTGATCCCACATCTGATGTCCTTATTTTCTCTGCTCCTATTTTGTATTGTTTTATATTTTATTACTGTTCGTTTATCTCCATATCCTTCTTTTCTAATTACTAATTTTAGTAATCAAGACAGACTCCATTCATCAAAATCAAAACCCGATGCACGGAATTATGTATCGGGCTATAGTCTAGGTGTGTATTAAGTTATATTATTATCCTTCAGAATTATACAGTCAATCTGATGGGTTTAGAGCAGGTCACGTGCAGGGAGCGACTCGTGATGTCTCCCTCAGGCGCAGGGTGACAACTGTTATCTCCCTTCAGATGTCAATGAAATAGCGTACGTGCGCAAGCAGGGATACAACTGTGTTGTTGCCCTTTGAATGAAACAACAGTGGTTTAAGCGAAAGAACTCCTATTTATAAGTACATTTGCTAAATATGCAGGATCGGTAAACAATAAATTCTAACAAAGTTGTCTCTTGACATATTTTGAAAGTATGGAATCGGAGCAGAGTAGAAGAAAAGATGTTTGATTACTATTTTCTACTCTATCTAATTGATAATTGTATATTCCTCAGGATAATAAAACTATTACGGACTGTTAAGAAGGGAGACATCACCAATTATCAGGTCTGAGTAGGGTTGTCACCCTCGGGCGCAAGCGCCCTCGGATGACAACCCTACTCAGACCTGATAATTGGTGATGTCTCACAAATGCACTGAATTATGTATCTGAGTAAAATTTACTTGTGTGCCAAGTTATATTGAAATCAAACCAAAACTTTTGGAGGGTAGCATTTTGAAAGCCTTTCACAAAAATTTCTAATTTTTGTAACCATGGTAATACTTTTTATCTAACTATGTCAGTATAGTCTTCCTCTGTGCCAAGTTATACTGAAATCAGACCAAAACTGGTGGAGGAGTAACATTTTGAAAGCATTTTACAGAAATTTCTATTTTAAATAACCATGGCAAATACCGTTCATAAAAATCAAAACCCTTTGCAGTTTTTCGATACGCAAAACCATGCTCTATGTACGAACAATTTCTAAAACGAGGTAAATTATTGACAGAAAAGTTAATGACACAAGAATTTCAGCTATCTCGTTTATATGTCATTAATTTGTACGTTCTTTGGTCGATACAATGACCTTGTCAGCGAATACAATTTATCATTGAGTCAAATGCTGACTGACAGTTTTCATACCAATTCTTAGTCCACTATTTATACACTGAATTGACCACGGATTTTCCCATTTTTCCCGATCATAATAGGGAGCACACGCCGGGTGTGTCCGGTCGGCAGGGGATGCTCACTCCTCCATGGCACTTACCTCTTATGCTTTAGATGTCCCTATTTGCTCTGCTCTTATTTTATATTGGTTTAAGAACTTTGACATTGAATATTGTTCGTTATCCCCATACCTTCATAAAAAAAAATATTAAACTTTATGATTTGTCGTTAAGTGAGAATCATCAAGCTGCGTTTCTGTACTAGCCATTGCTACAGTCAGGGATGGGGTAATGGTAATGTGTAATGGTAATTGACTGTAATTAATTACAAATTTCGATGTAATTGAAAGTAATGTGTAATTGACCAAATTTTCAATTACAAGTAATGGTAATTTTATTAACTACTTTCCAAAAATCATGTAATTCACAATTACTTTTCAATTACATTCAATTACACTGGTTTTAAATAAATGAAAAATAGTCTCCTCTCCCTCAATTTCATAAACATTTTTTATGTAAGGTTAACATATTTTGGACCAAAAAGTTTCATTGTTAAAATTCTTGAAAAGAACTTCCCTTTTTATGTCAATTGTTGTTTAAATACAATGCCCCTTTTCATTAAAAAAAAAACAAAACTTTTAAATCAAATTAATCTTTGTAAAGTTTACAAATAAAATTCATATTTTGATTTTTTAAATTAATTAATCATATGAAAATAAGAAGTCCAATGGCTTCTAATCTTTTTGTTGGCCATGTCTTCAGCTTGTGTTGGAAGTTATTAACAGGTGCTATTTTGTGTTTTGGGGTCATATACTTATTCCTAAATAAACATTTTTCACACCTTTGACTTTGTGAAAAATGTTTTTATACACACTCTTTGACTTTAAATTGTAGTTTGGCACAGAATAAGTCAAATACCCATATTTTGAGGTAAACCTATGATGCTGAAATAAGGAAATATAAAGGCAAATTAAAGCATCAAAAGTACATTTAGCATAAATTTATCACTTGTTTATGGGAAAGCTTAAAAATGATTCCAAAATTTAAACACATGAATTACCGGTAAGGTAAAACCATCTGTAAACTTTCTACTTGTCAGTATCTACATGTAAGCATTCTCCTCACAAATACCCTAGTGGAAAGAATCTTCAGCATTGCGGGAAAATCTTCAAATTAATCGAAGATATATTAGGTTAGGGGACACAGTATTTGAAAAATGTATGAAGCTTTTAATAATATTATTGTAAAAAATGTAAAGTAATCTGTTATAAATGGAAAAGAATATACATGACTATTTACTTTTTTACGTGTATTCTTGAATGTAATTTGTAATTTAATTAATTACATTTGCAAAGTAATTGTAATTTAAATTATTACATTTCAAAATCGATGTAATGGTAATGGTAATTTAATTGAGGGTTTTTGGAAAGTAATTGTAAATTAATTAATTACTTTCCTATGTGATTGACCCCATCCCTGGCTACAGTAGGAATGCCTTCCACGTAGCTAAAACTTCCAGAATAGTTCTGAAACGAATGTAAAAAACAAAACAAAAATTCATTGAAATTAGTGCCAAATTCATTAAGGAGGCTCAAATTTACAAAAAAAATTAACCAACAGATTTAACTTAAATGTTTATACATCATGATTTCTTTAGCTGTCGACTACCATTTGACAAAGAAAAATTTCATACATATTAGTTTAAAAATTTAATCATTTTTGTATATCTTTATATGGAGCTCTTCTTCTAAAGGAGATAGATGGAGTCTAAAAATGGCCACGACAACCCAGCCTCTTTAAAGCAGACCTTTTTGAGAATGTATATACTTCTGGTCTAAAAGATAATCCACATGAAGACGAAATTTTAAATCATTTTCTCAACCTTTTTTCAGAATTCATACTTACACGCCATGTTGATATGTATTGTATGCACTGAATAAGAGATACCTCAGGTTTTTTCCTTGCTACATTGCCAAAACACAGAACTCGTTCTATCGTTAAATCGCGTCCATGAGACATTTATTTTTTTTATTTAAACGATAGAATATTATACGAGGGTTGTCCCGTAAAATCGTGGACAAGTTGTCCAGTGTAAAAAATGAACATCACTGCGTTCTGAAATTTTCACTATTATTTAGTACATATTTTAGTAATATACACAGCAAATTTCAGATAAATGTATGCATAAATAAACAAATTATGAGATTTTATGCCATGTATTGTATCACCTTACGGCGCATGGATTATAACGTCAAAGTGTCTAAAACAGCGGCACGTTTTATCTTTGCTGAAAATGAAGTTGGATGAGTCTGACTTTAATTTAGGAATTTCATTGATACACATTCTTTAGTCTCCATAAACAGTCGAAGAACCAATTGGCACCCTCGTGCGATCTTCTGAACATTTATTTGTAAGTTACGGATAATAATCTTACCATAATTCAACTAATAGAAAATCTCATATCGGCAGTCTACTGTGACAGCGTCTTTTGCTATTACATGAGGAGTTTGTCCGTATGTTTTGTACTCCCCAGGGACTCGATCAAAAAGACTTTGCTAAAAAAACTCTTATTTCATTTGTATACTTAAGATATGGTGATATTTTTATAATCTTTTTTTTCTTCTATGGTCATTTCAAGTCTCTAAAGGTATCATTACAACATCGAATTAAAACGGAACTGCTCTCCGGTGCGCTGTAACGTCATAAAACGTAGCCATTTTTTGTATGTTGTGTTTACCACTTTCCCATTTCGAATGCTTGAGAAACTGCCAAAAATTAACCAAATGCCTTAAAAGTTTTACAAAGACTACAAAATTGATTGTGGAATTGAATTAGGATAATTTTAATCCAAATCTTATGTATTTAAAACTTTTATTTTGAATTCAAACTTGTGTATTCTTTAATAAAACCTTGGTTTTTTGTCCGTGCGCCGTAGGACAATACCCCGTGCACATTCAAGCATAATAAAATCTTTATTTTTGCTTATATTTTATCAAAAAAATTATTATACACTTAAATATGATAAATATACATTTACTGAAATTTTCAGCTTAGTGCGTTCATTACTTTTCGAGAAAAACGCTTTGTCCACGATTTTATGGGACAACCCTCGTATTATGTCACTTCAAAGCTACATGCAAAGTTTTCAATCAATAATGTTTAACATGACAATCACATTTTGGATTTAGTGCAGCACGAAACAGATTGTGCTATCGGTAGAGTCTATAACATAACCCAGTCTTGGATTTCGGGAAAATTATTTCCGGATTGGTTTTTACATTTATAATTTTATTGAACGCCGAATCCGATTGTATTCTTCATAACATTGACTGATTGAGGCGGTAAATCCAATCTTGACATGTATTTTATGAAAGGAATTCCTGTATGCTGTTTTGTTTTGAAGTAGGATCTTTTTCTTCACAATGTTGAACCGTGACTGGATTAGGTAGTTTAGAGACTTGGTTATGTAGAACCTTGACTGGGTTATATTGTTTAGTGACTTGGTTATGTTGAACTGTGACTGGGTTAGGTAGTTTAGAGACTTGTTTAGGTTGAACCATGACTGGGTTAAGTAGTTTAGAGCTTTGGTTATGTTAAACCGTGACTGGATTAGGTAGGTTAGAGACTTGGTTTGTGTTGAACTGTGACTGGGTTAGGTAGTTTACAGACTTGGTTAAGTTGAACCGTGACTGGGTTAGGTGGTTTAGAGCTTTGATTATGTTAAACTGTAAGTGGGTTATTATGTTGTTTAGAGACTTGCTTATGGAGAACCGTGACTGGGTTAGGTTGTTAAGGGACTTGGTTATGTTGAACCGTGACTGGGTTAGGTAGTGTACAGACTGGGTTATGTTGAATCGTGACTGGGTTAGTTAGTTTAGAGACTTTGTTATGTTGAACCGTGACTGGGTTAGGTAGTTAAGGGACTTGGTTATGCTGAACCGTGACTGGGTTAGGTAGTTAAGAGACAGTTGGTTATGTTGAACCATGACTGGGTTAGGTAGTTTAGAGACTAGTTAATATGTTGAACCGTGATTGGGTTATGTAGTTTAGAGATTTGGTTATGTTGACCAGTGATTGAGTTAGGTAGTTTAGAGACTTGGACCTTATGTACATGTAACTTGTGTTAAACCGTGACTGGATTAGGTTGTTTAGTGACTTGGTCATGTTGAACCGTGACTGGGTTAGGTTGTTTAGACAGTTGGTTCTGTTGAACCATGACTGGGTAATATTGAACAATGACTGGGATAGTTGTTCATGTGGCTGGATTCTATTGAACTTTGACTTGTTTAATAGGTTTCCCTGTGTATTAATTGGTATTTGTTTTCGTTGAATGTTATTTTTATTGACTGAGGTATGATGAACATTCTTTTAGATTACTATGACAGTGACTGGGTTGTGTTGAACACCTTTTAGGCTTTATCATGATATATTGCTCATTGAACGTTATTTATTTGTAGGACCTAATTCCTATTATCCCATGCAGGTTCACATTCAAAGACTAATTACTATCTTTATGGGTTGAATTCCCTGTAACGATCTTCTTTTTGTCTCGGAAGATTAACATACTTAATCATGTTAATAACATTTTGCAGTGCGTACACACATGCTTATGATGCTAAGTACAAATTGAAGTAGGTCACTAGTTCTACTTTGGTATATTGCTTGTTTCTATTAGTGATACTGATAGGTTATGAAAACGAAGTCTATTAATTTATTATGTCTACTATTAAATACCACAAACTTCGTGAAATCGTACATTCAGCTGGGTGTTATAATATTAAGTCTCAGATTATCGTTCAGATTAGTTGCCACACATCATGTTTACCGAAGTATTTTGCATCGGGATCGAATTTGTGTTCAATTACAAAGAACAATACCGGAGGTAATATTCCCGGAAACCAAGACTGGGTTATGTTATAGACTCTACCGATTGTGCATCCAATTGCAACGAGATCAAAGTCCATTACACATATAGTAAAAACTAGAAGCGAAGCATACACGCACCTCCAAAACATCAGATATTGGATCAGGTGTCGTGGAGGAATCAACGTAATCAGACCAGTAACATCCTCCGTGTGCTTCTTGTCATGAACGGGATATAACGGGAAAATTCATGGACAAATCAATGTGTAAATAATGACTTTTCAATCAGTATGAAAAATTTCGTCGGCATTTGACCCAAAGATAATTTGTTTTTGCTGACAAGGTCATTATTTCGACCATAGAACGTATTAAATGATGGTTTTAAACGAGGCTGATGATAATCTTGTTTCAGCAAGTTTGTCAAGAACTTATATCATTTTAGAAATAGTTCATACGTATCGAATAATCTGAGAGATCACCCATTCTCAATATAAGGGCTCAAATACTGTCGCCTCATTTTCATTTAGAAGAAATACCACTGATGTAATTTTCAAATCAACATTATAAATAGTCATATAACAATGAATAAGAATTCATATAATTATCGATCTGAAAGGGTATTTAAGGAGTTCCAAATTCAAATATAGTAGCCTATTTGAAATGTACGTTACTGTCGCCGAGGCATATATTATGCTGAATCCCCTCTGTGTAATATATAGTTTTGATTCTCAAGTAAAAATTTTCTGATAAGTTAAACCTTGTATCATATATATTTCTTTTCATAACAATAAATACATTTTCTTTGTGATAATAAATAATTTTTATTGTGCAATGTCCATGTCGCTTAATTCTATTTCAACCACATTACAAGCAAACACAAAGATTATACACCTGATAGTTTTGTTCTCCTTTATTTATTGATGGGCTAAATTTGAAATTTCAAAGGATTAATTACTCCTACTTAGATAATGTAACATGAAATTGAACAATTTGAGCAACTTTTATAAATATGTTTACGGAATGAAAGACATTTTCAATCGTAGAGATAAGAAAGAAATGTACGTTACCTATATTCTTCCATTAAGAATATATATTAAGTAGAAAATATGAGACGACTCTGAATAAGCAACCCTTTGTATCCTATAAACTGGCAAAGACGTTTTGCTCAACACAATTAAAAATTATTTTTCACATGAAAATGATCATTTGAAATGTACGTTACTGAAATGTACGTTACCATGAAATTCGGATTAGGTGAATCTCGCACGAATTTTCATGTATTCTCATACTTTCACACACTCGAATGTGTACACAAAGGAAAGTTTCAAAGATTGGAGGTCGGCTAAATCCCAAAATTAATGAAAAGAAAAGTTTCTGCTGAGGAAAAAAATATATTAAGGTCAATTATATGTAATATAATTTTGATATCTGGTATATATTTCTGAATACGAAACCTGTATGATGCATTTCTTATGATATGCAAGTTCAAATAGTATCATATATTGCGTGTCTAACGTACGCTTGTGGAAGAGAATTGATTTTTATATTTGAAATGTACATTTTACGTATTTCTAACTGACATTTTTTTATTTAGTCAATGAATTGCGTTTACACGAGCGAAACAAAATTATCTTTACAATCCATTTGACAACTGACCATATAAATCCATCTAAATGAACCCCCAATCCTCGTAAATGTGGTAGACTGTTACCACATGCTAGAAAATTAATTTTTAAGTGTCTTAAATTCATCTTTGGCAACAATTTTGCATTTTGTTTACTTTTAATATGCGACTTTTCGTCAATATTAATTTAATTGTTGTTGATAATTTAGAACAAGGTATGCATAGGCTTATAATTGGTAAAAAAAAAAAACAAAAACAAAAACAAAAAAAAAGAAGAAAAAGAAACAAAACAAATAAACCCAGAACACAAGACGGTCACGTACATTTCAAATACTGAAAGGCACACAATACTCAGTGTTGTTTGAATCATTGCATTTTGGGTTATATTTTTCCAGATCTGCTGAAAAGCACGCATGTTTGTGTTTTGACAAACGATGTTGCAACATACTAAATGAAATTGTTAACAAGACGGTCGATTTATATATTCGGAATAGATTTATGTTAAGTTTCAATGGCGAAACACGAGCATTTGTTAGATCATAGCAAAATACGTCTGACTCTTATTTTTTTTTGTCTGTACCCTTGCACACAGGTAGAAGTAACTAGGCTACGACCGGTGTCAATTTCAGCGAAACAGCACAGAAGAATGGTAATGAACTGAGGTGGAGGGGATTCCCCAATAATATGTGAAATGAACGTTACCGAAGTGACGTGACATTCATGTACTTGATGACAATAACCTCGTTTGTTACATTATGATTTCTGATATTACTGCGTTAAAACGCTTCATTGAAATTATTTTTATGTCAATAATTGCTTTTTTTTCAATGTTTTCTTATTACTAATTTACATATCATTACAAGCTTGAAATGTACGTTACCTACTCATATTCTGAGGCAATCGTGTCTTTATAGTGGTGATTGTGACATATAACACAATGTGATTACACAGAGAATGTTTTTTGGAATAAACTGAAACAAAACGATGAATTTTTAGATGAATTTTAAGCTTTTAATTAAACAGAAATATATCTTGAAATGTACATTACATTTACGTAGTTTTCTAAATCGGCATTGATATATGTTAAAAAAGACAGTAACTACAAAATAAAATTTTACTATATGTACATTTTAAGTTCCAGTATCTATAGAAAATGACAAGATTCCAAACTGATCGCTTTAAACAAAAGAGAGAGAAGAATTTAAAGCATATATTAAAAAAAATGTTTTTATACATCTGGATCAAAAAGTAACCTTTGTTTTTTGAAAGGAAAAATCAAACGCACGTTCGTGTGCCGAGAAAATATGTTGCTGACAGAGTTGGTAGGATGTGCTGGTGTTAAGATGAGATATTCCAATTATAATTTTAATGACTACATTTTTTTGACATATCTTTTTGGACATTGAAGAAAGAGTAACGTACATTTCAAGCTACATTTCTGAATAAAATCACCTTCTACTTTACCGTCTTGTCATTAACCCATGTTTTAATATTTGATGAAAAAACATCTGGAAACAAAATCTTCACATACTTTCTTTCAAAGGTAATTGATAGAAAAATTGTTATCTTGAACTTCATTTTTTTTTAAATTAGAGAGGCATTTGTGCCCTTATATTGAGAATGGGTGAGATATAAACTCCGTATGCAGGTGACAAAGGTATATTGCCGCATAAGTAAGAGAGGTTTACTATTAAAAGTTAATCAAGTTTATCATAAAGTTTTGTTGAAAGATAACCATTAACGCATTTTTTTTTCAAGTAAATGATCCAAATATGAAACAGATGAGTCAGACTCGGTGGTACATTTTCGTTCAGGCACACCGGGAAATATAGTTTTATGCATCTTTTACATTGAATGTTATCGGGGTAAAGTCTTCCCAGAGACCCTCTTGTAATCCGCACTAAGTTTGCGTATACGGCTCTTTGGATTAGATGGCATGCTTCATTAATATGTGCATTAATGTAAATAATAAAATAATAGCTAATACATCAATGAAAAAAAATAATGATTAATTTCATTTTCAAACAAAATGGAACTAAAAATATTCAATATTTTGCCTTCTTGTCATGTATTGAATAAAAAAATTACCACCATATACAATATCTGCTTATAAGCTTGTACATAAACTTTTGAGTTATCTTTGACGTTATTTCCTCTTTACATTCAAAGGATGTGTATCAAAAGTTTACATTTCTGCTCATAAAATCCATGTAAAACATGGTGGTCCCCCTTCTCCTTCCAATGTCCATATCTGACCCCCATTTGTTTACATGCTTCTTCGATCAGGCTACCCGAGAAGCACTGGACTTCAAAAGTAATTAAATAATTAACAATAGGTATCTTACATGCGGAAAATTTACTCTTTTATCTAAACATTACAAATGTCTCTCAAAATTTACACACATTTCAGATAGCTTCAAATTTATGACATTTTTATAATATTTCTGTTATGTTTTGTTTGCACTATGAATAAAAAAGATTCTTGTTAGGGTTCGACCCATGGAGCACGAGCCGGAAGCGAGTGCATTATATGTCAAACCCTGACTTTTATTTAGGCATGGTACATGGGTGTTGTCTGATTTTAAAGATGCAAAAATGAAAGCTGTGAACTCTTTCTGCATAGTATGCTTACGCTGTATAAATCCTTTGATTGATTGATTGACTGATTGTATATTGTTTAACGTTCCTGTCGAGAATTTTTCACTCAGATGGAGACGCCACCACTTGCCGGTGGAGACTGCAAATTTTGTCCTATACTCGGTACTCAGGACCATTGAGCAGGGAGGGATTTTTCCGAGCACCTACTGCGACACGGGACCTCGGTTTATGCGGTCTCTTCCGAAGCACCGGTCTCCACTTCTCACAGTGAGATTCGAACCCGCGACGTTAGGATTGACTCCTTACTTCGCAACTCGAGAGCGGACGCTCTAACCACTGCGCCACGCGGGCGACTATAAATCCCCTGAATATCATGCGATAATAGTTTGCTATGGGTTTTATAGAGACAAACTGAGAGGAAGCATAATAAATATAGGATATCTATATTGTGTTATTTGATATTGGCTTTATCCTACGATTTGAAATGGTTTATATATTCGTGATGCTTGCCAAGCGAATATACACCATTTCAACTTGTTGGATAAAGCCAATATCAAATCACACAATTATAGAAGTTGTATTTATCTCATACGACTTTCTTTTAAACAAAATTTTGAGACTTTCCCTTCGAAACTACATGAATGATTGCTAATATTCAAATTTATGATGTATAACTTTGATGACGTAGTACCGTTGATGTTGACATGCCTCAAAAGAAAGTAGATCGTGTTCAATACTTAGAATTTTTGCTATCGTCTTTGAAAACACTGTATGACAATTCTGGAGCTTTCAATAAAATGAACTTATGACTGAAAGTAGTAAGGACCATGGGATCGTGAAAATAACTACCGTATAACGGGTATTTTCTGCGGTTCTCCAAATTCTGCGGAATTTTCGGATAGAATAAATCCGCAAAAATTACAATCGCAAAATATTTTTATATGACTTCAGGTATTTTATACATGCAAATATAATAAGTGGTGCGTCAGCAGACTTATACGTGGATGTGTCTTCGTTAGCGAGAAATTCAGTTGACATCGAAACTCCGATAGCTACATACAAAATATGGCAGTTTTCTTCCTAATTTTCCATTTTTCAATCCTGTGAAATGTCTTGAGACCGTGCTTGAAATAACTACTTGTGTATACAAAACGACTTGATTGTCTCGTGAATTTTATTCAAATCAGACGACTGACAGTATTAGTAACGCCTCAATGCACGTGACACGTTTGATTTGGGGTGGTTGATTATGCAACTGTTTGTTTTAGCTAAGGATGAAATTTGCGATTTAATTTTGATAGCAATTAATTTTAAGTGTTAATGTATTTTAGATTATGGTTTGGCGGCATTAATTATCATTATCTATATATTTATTTTAATCATTTTGATACATCAGTTAAAATTTACGTCTGCGGTGTTAGAATAAAGATTTCAATTGTTGTTTGATTGGACTAGTACTGTTACAATAATCATAATTTTCATTGGGGACTAGGAATACTTTTACAAAGAATAACTTAAAGCTAGGTAGATTAATCAAGTTTGATAGCGTAATACCTGTTCTCATGGACCTTTCATTAATGTGACTGAGTGAATTTACAAAATGTAATCATGGCATGCAGTGTTGTAATAAATCTTTGAGTTTGATTATCCTGTACTGCATCCCGTAAATAATTTTTTGCAGTATATTGCAACCGCAGAAATTGAAAACGCAAAAATTTATTTCCTACCTTTTAGGGCTTAAATCGCAAAAATTTCCAAACGCAGAAAAATACCCGTTATACGGTATTTAAACGATGGCAGTACAAAACGTGTTAGGCAAGGCTAGGGGCTGATTCATTGTTGATCCATGGTAAGTTACACCTACATTACTACTATAGGTAGGCATACGTAGTAAAGTATATAAAAAAAACATTGTTGAAGATGTTAAAGGAATCTTCATAACAACAACTTAACTGGTAGGCTTTACTTGCTACGAGAACAATTTAAAGGAATGGAGGGGGGTTAACATCCGTCTTCCAGTAGGCTTGAAAAAATAAGACATTTCTTTGACATGTACGAGTCTTTTTCTTGTTTTTAATGACATTGTTCCTCTTTACTATTCATTTTAATAAATTCTTTTATTTAGACAAAATAGCACAAGTAGTACATATGACTAGTTTGCATTGTGGTCCTGTATAAAACATATTTACAGACAAATATAAAAAAACAAGTAGAAGCTAGAGTAAAAAAAGAGAATATATACATATCATGTTATATCAGACATATTTGTACATACTAATAAATAAACTATACTAGTATTAAATATTATGCCATACGGTAAAATTCATTTAAGAACAATTTCTTCATCTGTTTAAATTATAATTTTGCAAATATGCGGATTTAAAAGAAGCTAAAGAATTACAGTTTCTAACAGTGTCAGGCAACTGGTTCCATAAAATTGCAGTTGAAACATTAAAAGATTGTTTATAAAACTATGTTCGTGCTTTTGGAATGTATAAAAGCCACTATCACTACTCCTTGTTGCCCTAGAGCTAACCTGGCTAACATATCTAAAAACATGCAAATATTCTGGTGTCAAACTTTTCATAACTTTAAAAGCAAGGACATGTTTTCTATATATAAAATAATCATATATAGGCATCCATTTCAGAGCACTAAAAATGTCAACAGTAGGAGTTTGAATGTCTTTCTATTCTATCAATAAAACTCTTGTTTTTCGCTTAACACCAAACAGTGCAACAATAGTTAAAATGAGGAAAAATAACAGTGTTATAAACTTTTAACAATGCTGCCTTTGACATAAAACTTTGAAGACGGTGTAAAATACCTATTTTTGTGAAAGCTTATTACATAAAAATTCAATTTGTACAGACCAGGTTAAACATTCATCTATATGTACACCAGGTAGTTTAGCACTTTTAACAGTCTCTAATACAACATCACCTACTTTGATACACAATTTCGTATATTTTGAGAGCTTTTGTGCAGTACCAATCAACATGCATTATGTTTTCTTTAAGTTCATCGACTTCCATTTCATAGAATTTAAAAGATCATCATGCAACCTTTCTTGAATAGCATCAATAGATTTATGTGACACATCCTGTGACGTATCATCTGCATAAATACTGACATTTGAGTGCTTCAGACATTTTGGATAATCATTTACAAATAAAATAAAAAATAAAGGCCCCAATATAATTCCCTGTGGCACTCTTTCCTTGTAACATCTTTTTCATCAGATAACACACTTTTCCATCTAACACATTGTGATCTTCCACTAAGATAAGGCTGAAACCAGTTCAAAGATCTTTGACATATGCCATATGACAAAAGTTTGTGCAACAATACTGCATGATCTACAGTGTCAAAAGTTTTACTAAGATCAATAAAAAGAACACCAGTTGAATTGCCATTGTCTATATTGTTTAACCATTTATCAATAATGTTATGCAAGGCCGTTTCACAAGAATGCTTTGGCCTGATAGGGCAAGGATTTTTACGAATAAAAGTTTCATCAAAATAAAATCTCGAAGCGAGGAATCATGTCAAAACCGGAAGTGCTATTGATAAAGCATCTACCCGTGGATAAAGCATATGTTTATCCGACGGCCTGTATTATCCACACGTATGAGATAAAATAATATATCAATAAATTGCTCTTCACAAATTTTATAGACATGGTTCACAATTTACATGACATTTCATTTAATATATGAATATTTTCAGAGCTATATAGGATATACTCCATATCCTTCATGGGTATGTTTAACATTTCAGATAATTGAGTTTCTTCAAAAACCAAATTACTATATTTTCCAGCCGATATTGAAGTCTAATGATTTGCTGACTTTTTCCCATATGTTTTAAGAATCATTGCATTTGTTCTACGTTTTCAATGTCCCGACACTTGTTACAAAATATGTGCACATCAGTATTCCATTTACTAACATCAAAATTATTATTTAGCAGTTTAATTTTTCGTGGGGAATGGTTGTACATAAAGCTTAAAAGAAGTAAGTTTTTCAGCTGTTGATTTTGGTAAAATCTTGTGATTTCAAATTGTCCAAAAGTTCTTTGGAATTTTTGAGTATCCACATAGAAGGATATGGAAATAACGAACAGTATTCGATCTCAACGTCCATTAAACAAATATACAAAATAAGAGCAGAGCAAACACGGAGCTCCGAAACATCAGAGGTGGGATCATGTGCCATGGAGGAGTGAGCATCTCCTGCTGATCGGTCGCACATGCCGTGTGTTCATTGTCATGATCGTGAAACAACGAAAAATCCGTCGTCAATTCAGTGTATAAATAATGGACTAACAACTGGTATGAAAAACTTCAGTCAGCATTTGACTCAATGATAAATTGTATTTGCTGTCAAGGTCATTGTATCGACCATAGAACTTACGAAAATCCAATCGTTTAAAACTGTTATTTTTCGTATGTATTTAATTTCTTCGCATTTCAGGAGAAAACACTTAGTAATGGGTTAATCATAGTTAAATCTGAACAAAGCAAAATTTTATTACATGAATGAGAGAAAACAATTCACCATAGAAAGAGTCTGAGGAAAAAAGGATATTGGCCTTGCTCACTAGTGTCTGTGTCATGACCACTTCTTTCGTTAAAATATTTTCTCTAGATCTCTTTGGTGGTCCTTCCTTAAGCTGGCTTTCGAAATCCGTGATTTCCCTCTGTGACATCAGAGCAGCTCTGCATTTGGTTGCCTCGGGAGAGACCAGCTTCTTGGTATGCGACGGTAATTTTTTGCTTCATCTCTGATTAAAATGCCAAACATGTTTTTACCGGGCCAAGAATTTGTTTTCACAGTAGCTGACATGTTGATACCAGTCCCCCAGAAATCATCGTAAGTGGAGAGGCTATAATTGTAGACATAACCTCGGTTTGTTCTTTTTCACACAATTCCTTTTTATAGATGTAGTCTCCGATGTGCTTTGCATCCAGTGCAGTCGTCGCAGAACGAATTTTTTCGGCGATAACAAGATCGCCGTTTCGAATTGATTTGAAACGCATGTTCAGCTGACTTGTGGTTTTCTCCAAAAACTTTGATATGCATATGCAAATTTGAAAGAATGTTCTTGTTACCTTGAAAAGCAACAACATCTGTTTGTTCCTGATAAAATTCTCACTGAGTATTCCCGGGTTCATGACCCGGTTTTTGACCAACTTTACCATTAACATTTTTCATTTATACAGTTCCTTGTATAATGGCCAGTTTGCCAGCAATTTCGACATTTTATTTTCTCGTTTCGCTTAGAATTGACCAAATTAAAGTGGGGTATTCTGCATTTTAAGCCCGCACAATAGCTAGTTCGGGGAAGTGCTTTGCCATAAGGGAGTAGGGAAATATATATGAAGCGATTTACATTCAGGACGCTTGTCATTGTACCAGTTTCTGGGTTTCGAATGTTTTCATAACGAAGTTCACTTTTGAAGTCTAGTGTTTAATGTTTTAAGCATGTTTATAATTTCAGTATAACAGAAAGCGATATCCCTAAAGCTGTGACTTTTAACAAATGATCTTTAGGAAAAAGTGCTCCAGACGAGTAGGGGTTAGTGTCGTACATCAACACAGCTTGGTTTTTATATTCAAACCCTTGCTGTAGGATTTTTTGTCTACTTTCTTTGTTATGAAGATATATTTTCCATAGGTCCCTGTCCAGCTGTTAACACTTTACGTTATCTCCCACAACCGTGCTCACAGCTTGCAGATCAAAGTTCATAATCTATAATTTTCACAGAATTATCTGAATTCTCAAGAAGTTCACTGTTTTTAAGATACACTGGTTTCTCCATTTCGTAAATACAAACGTCCAAGTCTTTACACAAATCTTTACACACTTATACACAAACATATAGTGAGTAGACACTCACTTCGGTAATACAGTGGTAATACAATGGACCGAGTAGACCTGTTTATGTTTCTATACTCATATATAAACGCCTCAAAATCACATCAGAAAGTAATCCAAATCAATGAAATATATATACACAGCAGACAGAAACACAGAAAAAATATATAAACAAATTGACTTATTTTTTTTGGGTCAAAAATAGTGGAGCTCAGAAAAGAAGGACCGTTCTTGAATTCGTCACGTGACCATTATCGGCACACCGGGATATATTTCGTATCGACATTATAATGGAAATAGCTATTGTAAGATGACAATACGTCGTCGAAGTATTCAAATATCCATACGTCGTCGATATATCCATATGTTCACCTGAAGGCCACAGAAAGTCTTTTCTTCTTTTCACGTAAAAAAATTTTGAGCAACTATGCTTCATATAAATACCAAAATAGGTCTGGTAATAACGGGGTGCAATTTGTTTTTTCTGTACAGGAATACACCAGGGACCGATAAAATATATATAAATGAGAAAGGGAACCAACATATATACGAATTTACACAGGGTAGATCTCGAGTACACTCCCGCATTAAAATAAAAAAAAATACCTTGCAGCTGAAAGAATAATGCCTGGAATCATTCAGCAATAATAACTCTTTAATTGAAATTTTATAACGGTCAATTAAGAATCGTTTAAGTCAAATTTTCAAATACAATATCCCATCATTCAATTGATGTAGTTTAAGTCGTCCACTAATGTTGCTAAACATTGCATCCGAAGATTTAACGCAAAATGTGATTGATCATCACCATTTCTCAAGAAGAGATTTGACCAATCACTTTTCGACGTCTGTCTATAAGATTAAGGTCAAAGGTCAAAACATTTATACCCACACAATGATTAAACATGTTAAGTATAAAGGTATAGGAGTACTATCTCTAACTCTTTAAAAGTTATGGCCAAGGTTAGAGTATGATATCATTTTGTGAAAGGAGGTCAAACTCAAACTTCAAGAGGTCAACTCTGGAGTTACCTATATGGGACATACCTTTGAAACATGAAAGCCATAGCACTACCCACCAAATACTTATGGGCAATGTTTGATTTTGTGGACAAACAAATAGCTAAATAGATAGACAGACTTACAGACATACGGACAGGGCAAAAACAATATGCCCCTGTAACTTCGTGTATGGGGTCATTAAAAAAATACCCAGTCTGTTCAATTTTAAATAATGCATTTTATTAACCGAAAACATGCTTGGGTACTGTATAAACATAACTCATTTAATCAGATTACCACATAATCAAAAGATTGTCATAAATAGTTTGAATAAACGTAATTTTCAGTACTTAATTTAATTAATGTGTTGTCTTAGATGGTGATAATTTTTGCTTTCAAGTCTGCAATTACCTTTTAGAATTTCTTTTTTCGTTTGGGTTGCACTGGATATGACAGAATATAGTCCTTTGTTGGTAAAACAGAAAAATAACAATATCATAGATATATCCATTAGATGAATTGTTCATCCTGGAGCATAACATGTATTTCCATTGTGTCAGCGAACTTACAATCTGAAATGCAGTACATTTATGCATTTTTCGTTGTTTAATCAAAGTGTTGCATCTTATTTATCTGTTATATATATATATATATCCTTCGCCCTTAAAGGTACTTGGTCACAGATTTAAAGTTAATTTATTCTCTTTAATATCACGACATATATATTTTTAATAGTATTTCACATAAAAATTGATTAAAAATCTTATTTCATTTAAGTTTTATTTATAGTTTATTCATTTATAAACTTTTCCTTTTTTGCGGGTTTGATTGACACCTCCTTGCACTTTCACAAATTTTAACTTTATTCTTAATCCTTAGGAAAAATGGTAATCATGTTGTGTATTAATGAAAACTATTAATACTATAATCCAGAAAATTCAGAGTAAAAATGTTCGAAAGCAAAACAAACACAGTATATTGTCAGTCCGTGCAGTTGTGGTGAGCAGACTTTGGCGATTAAATGCACCCAGTGAATCGTAAACATCAAACAATAACAGGCTCTAGGCTTGTTTACAAAAACTGTGTACATAACACGAGTGTGCTCGATTTGCTAAACTCTGTACACAACGGAATGACGATACTTGTGAAGGAGTTTTGTTTTCGAACATTTCTACTCTGAATAAAATTATTTTTCTGGATTTCAGTTTTAATATTTCTCAATAATACACAACAAGAACACTTTTCCCAAGTATTTCTGATTTAAATTTGCAATGAAAAGCAAAACAGATTTATCCTCTAAAGACAGACATGACATATTTCTTTTTATTTGTCTTTAGTATGGGATTGTTTTGCTGAGATTCATAGTAGCGAATTTCGCAAACATATCAAGTAATTATTATTTTGTGAACGTTGAAAAGGAGCTATGATATTTGTATTGAAAACAAACTTGATTTCACCAAAACGGATTTGAAATCAATATGTAGATGAGTAAAGAGGTCCATCCAATAATAATTTTACTATATAATTTCTAAACAGCACCTATTTAAGGTTCACAAACCCTCTGGTTACTCATATGAAATTTTTCTTTAACTTTTATGATTTTCCAAAGGAAATGTATATGTTGAATAACAATTATAGCATGGCTTGAAGGGCAAAATTTGACAAAAAAGGCATTTAAACTTGACAAAGAACTACGAACTCTAACTCTTGATTCCCGCCTACATTTTGCACCCATTAAATTCAATTTTAATGGCAATTTGGCCATTAAATCTTTGTTTCATACAAAGAACAGTTCTATGGTAATTGATTAATCATTTTATTTCCAGCGCTAGATAGTAAATTATCATTAATTCACCCTCTTGAAAAAAGGGGGGTAGGCGATATTTTCTGGTGAAATCGAACTTTCAAGAATCGCCATATTTTGAAATAGTCTTAAATATCATAAAATGTATCTCATATCTTTTCTCATGTTTTACGCAAATAAATTACACATATATAAATAAATAAAATACAATTTTTTAGTTGTTCATAACTTTAAAATTGGTGAAAAATCAGCATTTTTTTTCGTTTTTAGTCTATAAACATGTCCCCCCCCCCCGTGAAACACAAAAAGCTTTGGCATGAATTTGTAAATTGACAGTCCATATTACCTGTAAAAAGGAATTTTTGTTTCAGGGGGGGGGGGGGGAGATGTTTTAAAAATATTTTCCGTTTTCCGTTGATTTCTATAGTGAAAAACACAAGTTTAACCAAAATTATAGAGTTATCTCTCTTTGGTATCCCAAATAAGTAACGTTTTATGAAAATTCAAATAAATATCTATAAAAATATCGAAAATCATTCGAATATGCTAACTTTTGAGAATTGACTTAGAGGTAGGCGGGAGAACAATACTATCGTTCGTGGTTCTTTATAAAGGAATAATAGACATTTGTGTCATTAAGAGTTATCTCTCTTATCAGAGTATCAATGTACTTTAAGTGATAATTCCACTTTTACATGATCGTAATCGTCATCCTGCCCATCAAAACATACTGTCATATCGTTAAAGATAAATTTAGTCGTAACACGCGTGTTAATCAAAACCCTTGTAATAAGGAACAGACTGTATGTCTATTACCATATTTTGTTCAAATAACACATTTATCAAACTAATTTTTTTTTATTTGTTAAATATGGCAAAACATTTTAACTATTGTGTATCTGATGTTCATATATTTTTTTTTACTTACCACCGTTATGCCTGTCTTGGCAACATATAAGCTGTGGCAAATTGTCTTGATTATATACACATTCTGGATTACCGTCATTTATCACGAGAAAATCGTCAATAAAAAATCTTCTATTGCATCGAAAATCTCTAAGAAAAAAGAGTGTTATAAATGTTATTACATACTTTGTTCTATCTCTGTGTTTGCATTGTTTTCAATAAATTACAGCGCATAATCACTGTTTTTAGTATTTTCACGTCATTTGAACATAACGAGCATGACAGATTAGTAAATTTAAGAGTTTGGTTTTTATTGAAAAAGTCGCTGTCAATGATATCAACAATCCTGGATTTTTATTCATAGTGAGGAATGATTGTATATAAAGTTGAAAAGTCGCAAGTTTTAAAGCTGTTGATTTTGGTAAAATCCCGAGATTTCAAATTATCCACATATAATTAACACCATTTCGGGAATATATTTTGAACCATTGTTTTTGAAGTTTTTCCATCACTACTGTTAATATCTTAGTGAGAAGTAAAGAAAGATTGATTGATTTTATATTGTTTAACGTCCCTCTCGAGAATTTTTCACTCATACCACTTGCCGGTGGAGAGCTGCAAATTTTGTCCTGTGCTCGGCACTTAGGGCCATTGAGCAGTAAGGGATCTTTTTCCTGCCAACACCTACTGCGAAACGGGACCTCGGTTTATACGGTCTCATCCGAAGGACCGGTCTCCACGTCCAACACTTGGATTCGAACCCGCGATATAAGGATTGACTCCGTACTTCGCGACTCTAGAGCAGACGCTCTAACCACTGCGCCAAGCGGGCCACAAGTAAGAAAGATGCTTGCTTGAACATTTACGGGAACCCGCTATGTATCTCTGTTTGTATCGATTCTTCTAAAGTTTGGAAATCCAGTACAATATGGTAGTTCAAATTCATTATGGTTCCTTGGGGTGTTTAACATATTCAAAACTGACATCTGAATTTGAAGAATTTTTCTTTAAAATAACTTTTCATCGCTATAACAGACTGAAGACAATGAGGATATATTTTAAAAATCTTTTGAAAAAATATTATTTAACTGCATTCATTACCCTTCAATATTAAAATAGATGTAATTTCGATCATCGAGTCTTCGGTAGTTCTCACTTCCAATAAATCTTTCCATCGAAAACCAAGACAATCGGTCAGAATTAAAACCATTGAAGACCAGTTTTACCACGCTTCTTTGATCTTTGTATAATTCTAACTTCACCTGTAAATAATTCATATTATTGATGCAAGTAATATAAAATATTATCAGAGATTCATGGATAAAGCAGCCGCATTTATATTTTGACATGTGTGGTGGAAGAGACTAAAATGAAACCAACAAATAGGAAGAACATTACACAAGTGGAATAAACTTAGAAGAAGGCTAATAATTACATAGTCCTTTTAAATTTTAAATATTTATTTTAAATTTTGGAAGAATAATTGCATTGCCTAATAAAAGCTTAATGGTCCACATCGCTCACAAGAGTAATGCCGCTAGGGAAAAAAGATATCAGTTTCTCATTGAAAAGTTTAAACCCAAAAGATATCCCAACCTATCCGTAAAGGGGAGAGGGTCGGACTTGAACAAACTTGAATCTACACTAACTAAGAATGCTTGTTTCTTTGACTACTCGTGGGTTAATTGCCCTATATATTTGAACTTACATTGTGCACCCCCGCCCAACTAAAATATGACCAATCATGGTTTTGCTGTTCTTGGAAACTTTTTCCTATATACATGTATTCCCTTGTAAAACTTTAATTGGCCAATGCGCCATCGTGGTCCCGCCCTACCTCGAGGGTCATGATTTGAACAAACTTAAATATACATTTCCTGAGGATTCTTCTGTATAAATATGACCATTCTTGGCTTTGCTAATCTTGAGAAAATGTAAAACTATGAATGGCCATTGTGTGCCCACCCTATCCCCAGGTGTCATGATTTGAACATATTTGAATATACACTACCTGAGGATGATTCGGAATAAATATGACCATTCATGCTTTGTTGTTCTTGAAAATAAGATTTTCAATGAATTTATCCTTTATATCTCTATGTAAAAGTTTGGTCGGTCATTGTGGCCCCACTATGCCTCGGTGGTCATGATTTGAATAAACTTGAATATACACTACCTGAGACACTTTCATATAAATATTATCAACCATGGCTTTTTTATTCTTAAGACAAAGATTTTTAAAGAATTTTCTTATATATTTCTATGTAAAACTTTGATCAGCCATTGTGACTCCCCTACACCCCAGGGATCATGATTTGTACAAACTTGAATCTACATTACCTGAGAATGTTTCTCGATAAGTTTCATATCTTTCCCGGCCCAGTGGTTCTTGAGAAGAAGATTTTTCAATGTCACCAACATTTTCACTATTTCTGATTATCTCTCCTTGAATGAGGGCGTGGCCCTTTATTAGAGCAAACCTGAATCCCCTTCGTCTAAGATTTTTAAAAGATGCTTCAATTTTTCAATAATTCATCTTTATCTCCCCTAGTAAGATGGCTTGGCCCTTCATTCAAAGAAACTTGATTTTTCTTTACCCAAGGATGCTTAGTAGCTAGTTTAGTTAAAACTGGCCCAATGATTCTCAAGAAGAAGTCAAAAATGTGAAAAACTTTACAGATCAGACGGACAGACGGGCGGATAGACAGATGGACGCTCAGGTTTTTATTTTCTATTAGGTTTAAATTTGTTTAATTGTTATAACTACGTAGAGAAAAAATAGCATTGGCTGCCATCGCCAAGTATTTCGTCCCAATTCAAGATTCTACTTGCGATTTTATTCTATTTGTTAATACCATAAGTCGGAAGTTTGAAATCTTATCTACGGGATTCATGTAGTTTTTTGTACTTTTTATACACTGGTTGGAACAAAACTTCAATTTGTAAAGATGCATAATATAGAAGAGAGGGAAAATGAAATAGTATTCTCTAGTTACGGCCGGTAACGGGACTGTTAAAACTGTCTGTGTCAGAACTATGCTAAGAGAGAAAACATCTTCTGTCAGAGGAAGTTATAAAAACCCGTTAGGCAATGGATGAATTTTTTCATAAGTTTGTGTTTCTGGCCAGCAGGAACATGGGAAAAACTAATTAGGATGGTCTGTTTTTAAATTTATCTTAAATAAAATCTAACAGCATTCTCAATTTCTTAAGTAATATATTATTAGAATTCATTTCTGATATAAAATAATGAAGTAAACCTTTTTTACTCCTATTGAATCCCAAGAGGATAGTAATGGACTTGTTAAGTGCCGATCCTTTGAAGACTTAAACAACAATTCTCCCTCTCTAAGGCATCCATTTTGCACTGTACAATTTATCATTTTAGCTGTATCTCGCATCCAAGCATCGTATACGCTTTCTCCATTCCCCGATACTGCTTGAAATACAGGTATCCACTCTGCAATCAGTTAACAGAACTAGTCATTGTATAAAAATAGCATAGAAATTGTATTTTCTAAATTGAAGATATGCAAAATTAAAAATGGGGGGGGGGTGAAAGCGAAAATGAAAATCGAATATTAGTAAAACGAAAAGTGATCGATATAAAAAAAAAGACGCATACAGAGATAACGAAGAATATTAAAGCTCAAAAGTCTATTAAATGATACAAAATTGGACCAGAGCAAACACGGACTTTCAAAAAATCATAGGTTGGATCATGTAACATGAAGGAGTGAGCATCCTTTGCCGACCGGTCACATCTGCCCTGTGGTTCTGTCATTTTCGGGAAAAACGGTTAAATCCGTCGACAATTCAGAGTGTATATAATGGCCTAATATTTAGCTTGAAAGAAGTCAGCCAGCATTTGACTTAATGATAAATTGTATAAGCTGTCGCGGTTTTTGTACTGACCATAGAATTTATACACGAAAAGATGTTTTTAAAGAGAACTGCTGATAATCTTGTTTCAGCAACTTGTTTGTCAAGAACTTATCTCGTTTTAAAAATTGTCCATACGTAGAGCATGCTCTTGCATTTTGTGTCAAACGAGACATATAAAACTCCGCATGCAAGTGCTGAAGGAAAATTAAAGTCTTCTTGTTTGTCAAGAAGCTTAATTGTAAGATCCATTAGGATATGTAAACAGGGGGATTTTGAACCCACTGCGCAACCCGAACTGCCGAAAATGGGTCGATGATGTATCAGACTATGTGGCATCTTTTATTAAAAGCTCACTGGGATATATTATATCGACATAGAGATGGAAATAACAATTGTTAGATGACAATACATCGTCGATATACATTTATCTAAATATGGAGTTTAAGGCCATAAGTGTTTCCTTCTTTTAAAGTTAAAGATTTTTTGACAAATTCTGCTTTATATGACTAAAATTGGACTGCTTATAAAATGCGTAGTTGCTTTCCATAGGAAACCCAATACATTGTTGAAAAAATTAGTCACCAATACCCATATAGATATTGTCAGTCAAAAACTCAAACACTTTTTTAATATTAACTTCAGTGTACTTGTGTTTGCAATCGGAATGTTTTTTAACAATATGATTTCGCAAATAACCAATTACAAGGAGTGTTAATTTCCCAAGATCTATTTTTATTTTTAAAAGCTGATAATTTCATCAAAAAGCCTGGACTTTTAGTTTATCGTCTGGAGTGGCGGGTGTGACCGGTCGGCAGGGGATGCTCACTCCTCTATGGCACCTGATCCCAACTCTGATGTTTAGGAGGTCCGTGTTTGTATTGTTTTACAGACTTGAATATTTAAAGGGGGCTGAACACTGTTTTAACTGATGTTTTGAAACCAATTTTGCTGTTTACAATTCCTACCTAAGGAATTTACAATTCCTACCTAAGGAATCTTCTATTGATTAGCAAAAATTTGAACATCATTTGTTGATTAACAAACAAGATACAGAACTTAAAATTCCTTATAATGTAAACAAAGCTCGTGCTTGTTTCTGATAACATATAGAAAATATCATATTTACACTGTATAACAAAATGAAGTTCAGCAAATCAATAGTAACTGTCGAATCGTATTTAAAGTTAACTTTTATTTGAAATTATCTACTTTGAACAAACATATATTAGGGTTTTAAAATGTGTAAACAAAAAACCCCCAAAAAACATGACACTAGCTTTGTTTACATAACAAAGGTTTGGAGCTCTAAATCTGTGTTGTAACTGGACAACTTGTGTTCAAGTTTTTGATGATAATTAGAAAGACCCTAGATAAATATTTGTAAAAAAGGAAAAATAAATTTTGAAATTTTATCTGAAACTGTGTCTATGCACCTTTAATGCATTTCGTTATCCCTTTATATCTTTCATTGTATGGTTTAAATCCAGAGAGCTATAATTTTCCAAAAAAAAGTTTGAATAGTTTTATTAAACGCTAAATTTAAACCCTACTTGCGGTGATTTGTTTTTTTTTTTAAATAAATTTTAAGAAAATAATGTTCAATTTGATTTTTTTTTACTAACTGATTACAAATTTTCCAACCGATTTCCATCGTTCCGACCGAGTAATCGGTTAACCAGTTAGAAATTACGTTTTCTTATTATAAGTTTTTATTAGTATATTTATCTTTAATGAAATCTGCAAATTTTGTTATAAATAGTAACACGTTTAAATTTTTATATTAAAGTTTATTAATGTTCAATCCGTGTTTAATATACCAATGGCTCAATACAATCATCTAATAAGTACTTTTAATATTACATACAATCTAATTCATAGTTGCCAGTGAGTGTTTTCATTTTATCATGAGTTTAAAACTAGAGGTAGTGTGAGCGATGAGCTCACTAAATGATATCCCCACCTCCCATATGATTAAAATTGCAGTGTCCATGTTTTGCTTTGGGAAACCAAAGATATGCGCAGGATCAATAAGTTAAAATGTGTTCACAATGGCAATATGTAATAAAGATTCTGTGAAAGTATCATTAAATTTCATTCAGTGGTATTTGAGGAGTTACTGATAAATGATGGGTACCCTTAAGCGTAACAGACGGACGGACGGACATCCCGATTTCGATATAGATACCCTCCCACTTTTCAATCGGGGGTATGAAAAGAAAATATAAGTACTTACTTATATGTCTCTTCTCTGAAAGGGAAATGTCACATTTTATTGCATGAAGAATGTTTATACAATTTACAACTCAAACACAATTTTTATTAATTACCTTCCAAGCAGTTAGATGAGGAATTCCTCTCAGGCGAGGGACCTTTTGAAAAATCAGCAAATATAGATATGATTAAGAGGAATGTTCCAAAAATATAATATTTTTCTAATATAACCTCGATGTTTATCAGGATATAAAGTTTATTTAAAAGTTTCATTATAATATTTATAAAAAAAAAAATATCAAACTAGAGATACTTAAGCAATGAGCTCAAAAAATGATACCCCGGCTCCCCATTTATATTATTATATTATGGCAGAGTCCATATTTTGCTACAGGAAACCCAAAATATATGTCGGATAAATGAGTAAACTAGGAGGTGCACAATGGCAATATGTAATAAAGATTCTTTGAAAGTTTCATCATATTTCATTCAGTGGTATGAAAGGAGTTTCGGATAAGAGATGGGTACCCCCAAGCGTAAGAGACGGACTGACGGACATCACAATTACTATAAACCCTCCCGCTTTATAAGCAGGGGTATAACTAGAGGTATTGTGAGCAATGACACCCCCGTCTCCCATATGATTATATTGGCAGTGTCCATGATTTGCTATGTGGAGGCCAAAAGATGTGTCGGATCAAAAAGTAATATAAGAGGTGCAAAATGGCAATATGTAATTAAGATTCTATGAAAGTATTATTAAATGTCATTATGTGGTATGAGAGGAGTTGCAGATAAGAGATGGGTATCCAAAAGCGTATCAAACCGACGGACAGAAAGAAGGAGGTACAAATGGAGAGTTACTCTATAACCTCTCAATTTACAAGCGGGGGTATAACAAATGCAGGATATATAGATATGTAAAAAAAAGTATTCAAGTTCAAAAGTCCTTTCATACTGGACAATTGATTAGCAGAGCATTCACAGACCGGTAAAAAATCAGAAGTGTGAACAGAGGCGAATGTTGGAATCCCCTGTCCGCTGTATGCTCATTATCAGAAAAATGCAATAGGAAATATGTATATAATTCAGTGAATAACAAATACGACCTTACAATCAGTATTTAAATATTTGTCAGTATTTCAACTTAATGATAGATTGCATCATCTGACAAGGTCATTTTATAGACAAAAAACTTACAAAATGAAATCAGTATAAAAATTAAGGTATTGTGAGCAATGAGCTCACTAAATGATACTAGAGATAAGGAATGTTTTTTTTTAGTTTAGTGTGAATCATTGGTATAAAAATTACACAGACTTGCAAGTAGGCATATTTTTAATGAAAAACATTCCTTGAATAAATATCGAGTTGAAAGCCAAAACGAGTGTTTCCTTCTTGACACATATTATATTATGGACAAATAGTGCTTCTTGTTAATACAAACTATGTCTGCTAACGACGGGTCGCAATACACATTGGAATTTCAATAGAGTGTTGTAAGACCTGGTCCAAAATCCAACTCCATACTTTGTCATGTAACTTCTGGTTTTCTTTTTAACATTAAAATGATCCTAAAGAGCAAGATGATATTATTCATCTTTATCTATTTGACTTTTTAAGTCGAAAAGCTGGCATTTTTAAAGACTTACTTTCGGAAATCTAGCATTAAAGATACGTCCCACAGCAAAATTTCAAAGGTTTAAAAATCCGTAAATGTAAAAGACATTTTCTTTTCAGTAGTAACAACGTACTGTTTTAAAGATAAGCAATCTACATTTTCCTTTCTGTTGCCATGATTTCTTTATACAGCACCGTCATTAGCGGCGCTACTTTTCGACAAAACTAATACGAATTTGGTAAATGTGCAAAGTACATGTACTCGGTACTAAAAATTTTTCATGTTTATAAAATCAACTAAATAGTTTCAAAGAAACCTCGAGCAATTTAATTTTGAAATAACTATAACAGAATTATTTATATAATATAATATAACATTATACTATTTGTCATATCAAAAATATCAACCTAGAAATTTAAGATAATGATTTAAAAGAACATTACTTTGGCATGGGGTTATTAATGCATGTAAGGGTAATGTCTCGTACTGGATTTGATAGTTCTAAGTTTTATAACAAAAAACTTAATTTGTGCAAAAAAAAAAAAACATGCAAAACTGTATATTTTCATAAAACATATGGAGATGACAAATAGTATTCAAGATCAAAGGTCCATAAAACAATACAGCACATATACGGAGCATCAAAACATCAAAGGTGGGATCAGGTGCCATAGAGGAGTGAGCATCCCCTGCCGTCCGGCCACAGCCGCCGTGTGGTCCTTGTCATAATTGGGGAATTGGGAAATAACGGGAAAATCCGTCATTAATTCAGTGTATAAATAATGGACTTTTTATCTGGAATATTATTAGTTATCCAGGTTCAATCAAGGGTGTACAGGGATTTACCCCGGGTTTTATTCCATACACCCTGAGGCCGAAGGCCGAAGGGTGTATAGAATAAACCCGGGGTAAATACTCGGGGTAGACGAATATTCGGGGTAGACGAATAATGACCCCCATCGAATAATGACCGGGGGTCATTTTTCAACGACAAAAAATGACCCCTCACCCGTAAAAGAAAAATCATTTTTTTGTAGAAAAAGAGTCCTAGGGGTCATTATTTTACATGTTACTCCTATAAAAAATTGACCCCCATCGAAAAATGACCCCTTTTAAAGTGATACAAAATTTTAACAGGTGATAGAGAAAATATGCTGTATATTATAATTGTTCTTCCCTCGAGTTATTCATGCATTTGTTCTAATAGATTTGATCTTTGTTCTTCTTAGCACGTAGGGGTATAATAAAGTTCCACATTTCTCTCAGTTTTAAGCGATTAACAATCAATCAATTAATTTTCATTTCTCTAATAAAGGAGCAAATCTAGAAAATTAAAGATGGCACATGTAGATGGATCAAACACACGCTGGAGATGAAATTTATGAATATATTTTTTTCTTTACTGACTCCTTTGATACGTTGTTTCAGAATAAAAAAAAAATGTTGGGAAAAAGTAGAAATTTCAGTAAAAATAGAAATGGATAACAGGACGCCTCGATGCTATGTATTTTTTATATGTTCCATCCTATACATGCAGACTATCACTATATAATTAAAGATAATTTAAATCTTTGCAAATACATTCTTTTTATGCCCCCCATCCCCCTGACAATCAGACTTGCAATGAACATTTTCAAGTGAGAAATTTTATAAAAAATTTACATTCATGAATTTGGAAAGGGGATAACACCCGGCCCCACCTCTGATTCTATGTTCCTGAATGTTATGTGCATCTTTTTCACTCAAGTAGGAGAGATGTTTTTACTATACTGTTTTGAAAAAAAAAATGTTTGATTAAATGAGTTTCATTTTCAAACTAGAAATTGTTCAAATTACATTCTGAAAAAATGGATAGGGGGTAATCTCTCCTCCTTCTCCTATTCTTTGTGCCTGGATAATATGATCACTGAGTGGATTTTGGATGCAGGTGAAATAACTTTTCAGAATTGTTTTCAGGCTATAAAACGCAAAAATATAAAATAATATATAACACTGCAATAATTTAGAGATTCACGTAGTCTTTCAATGCTAAAATTGTGTTTGAAAAGAGATTCTTTAATTGTCAAGTAAATAAAATTTCTTTTTAATATTCCTCCTTATAATGTTTGCATGCTTAAAGAATGATATTCCACTTGTTTTTAGAAATCAAACCATGCAACAAACAGGTTTAAATACTCTTTAATAGGAAAAATTAATTTTCCCTTCATTTCAACGTTTAGCTTGTATAAGTTTGGCAAAACCTATTTGACAATGAAAGAGGAGGAAAATTTTATCTCCCCAAAAAAGAACATTACCTTAAATCAAAACAAAACAAAAATAATAAATGAAAAGCAAAAATATAAATAAAACTCTATACCTTTCAATAATACTGAAAGAGGCTCTAGATAAAATATTGAAATGAAGTTAAGCCTTCACACAAGTACTGTCAAATCATGATTTACTTCGCTATGATTAAAACATACTTTAAATGCTGGTGGGGGTATACTTGAAAGTATTGTCGCAAAGTAACATTTGAAAATTAGTAGAGTGGTAGATTGTTTTAAGCTTAATACATGTATTTTTAGTCCCTCCTTATAGAAAAATAAAGGTAGGGTAGTTTTTTGGTTGCTTTTGTTGATAATCGACTTCCTCCTAAATAAGTGAGTGGGCGGGGTGGGTGTAACACCTAAAACTATGCTCTGTAAAGCTATGGGCTAGTGTAAACTACACATTCTAATGCAAAAACTTTACATGTAGACATAACTTTTTGATTTAGCACACAGTATTCATTACATTTCTCAATTCTTGTTTTACTCCACCCTCTAACTCAGTTCTGAAAATATTTTTCAGGGAATTTAATATGAAAATCAGAAGTAACATTTTCATTTTTGTAACGTCCTCTTTATACTGTATCATTATATGAAAAGTTAATTGAAGACCATTTCTTTCTATGTATCCATATTCGAGGATTCGGGGGTACATAGTTTTATAGTGTCCGTCTATTTGGTGGTCTGTTTGTCCGCAAAAACTTTAACATTGGCCAGAACATTTCATTTATTGGTGCTATGACTTTCATATCAAATATGCGTATTCCTTGTGACAAGACCTTACTTTGGGTACCATCAAATTTGACCTTAACCTTGGAGTTTGTCCCATTTTACACAAAAATGTAAAATTTTTACTTTGGTCATAACTTTTAAACGGTAGATACTATTACTCTCATACTTCACATACGTATTTTTTTTGACATGACCTTTCATTGGATACTAAAAACTTTGACCTTTTGACCTTGACCTGGAGATTTTCGTACTTCTGGAAAAAAAACTTTAACCTTGGCCTTAACTTTTGAACGGTAAGGGCTAGGGTTTTCATACTTCACACATGTAATCCTTGTAACATTAAACCTTTCTTAAGAAACCATCAACTTTGACCCTTTGACCTTTGTATTTGACATATCTTTCAAAGACTTATCTTAAGCCATTAATTTTGAACAAGTGGTGCTAGGGCTTTCCTATTTTGCAAATGTATTTCTTGTGAGAATACCCTACTTTGGGTACCAATATATTTAAATTGCATTAAGAAAAGTTTCCCTATGTTGCCATACAGGGGCATATATAGCTGTTTCACAAACATCTTTTTATGCGGATAAGAGATGGATACCGAAAACGTAACAGACGAAGGACGGACATCCCGATCCTTATATATCCTCCCGCTATTCAAGCGAAGGATATAATAATATATAATACTGCTTATTTTTTTCTGTTAATACGATGATTTCCACCACCCTAAAACAATTTTTACCTAACCCTTTAGTTTAAGCTCGATAAATTTCCTTAAGATTGTAAATCATGGCATTGACCTTAAAATATAGCTATAATAATTGTATAATGTTATGAGATCAACATATGATCAATTTATTCCCAATTAGCTCAGGTGAGCATTAAGCCAATATGCTTCTTTATCTAATTTTTTTGCCCCCTAAAAATTTTAGCTTTAATCCACAGGGAGTCATTCTTCTACGCGGGTCATTTTTCTTTGGGTTCTGCAAATTTTTAGGATGGTGGCACTTTTTCTACGGGCAAAAGGGTCATTTTTCGACGGCAAATGATGACCGGGGGTCATTTTTTGCTGTCAAAAAATGACCCCCGGTCATTATTCGATGGGGGTCATTATTCGTCTTTACACCGGCTCAAGTCGGGTGCACGGATATTAACACCTGACCACAGGTACTTGTGGACAGGACCCCCCCCCCCCCCGATATTTAACCCAGGAGCTTATTGGACATTTTTCTTCAAAAATTATATTTATTACACTTATTCATCATGCGTACAATATGAAAAAAATTGTCAAAAACCCAAAACAATCGCTCTACAAAAAAATACCCCACTATACATTATAAGGGAGAAAGGTATGCCACTCTGGTTTGTTTACGTTGTACCCCCACTGGTCTTTCTGGGTTTAAAAACATGTATTTATTTTATTACCACCTAAAATGTCGATTCACATCGTCTCTACATATATTTCTTTTTTTTGTAGAGCGATTGTTTTGGGGTTTTGACGACTTTTTCATATTGTACACATAATGAATAAGTGTAATAAATATAATTTTTGAAAGAAAAAAAATCCAATAAGCCCCGGGGTTGAATATGGGGGGGGGGGGGGGGAAGGGGGTTCTGTCCACAAGTACCTGTGCACCTGACTTTGTAACCAATCAAAGCTCGTATTACAAGCTAGATAGGAAATAATGTTCCTTATCTCCATATGTTTAATGTCATATACGTAAGAAACTGACAGAAAACAAAACTTAAAAAGGATTAGAGAAAAGGTTACGTTTTTTTAAATACTACTCTCATTAGCAGATTATTTAGCACAAGAGGCCCACGGGCCTTATAGGTCACCTGAGCATTATGCAACAATTTTCCAGTTATTGACTTTGATTCATGTTTTAAGCCAGATGCTATATGACATTCATAATTTTGAAAGAGGCACCATTGATCATCATAACAATACACTTAGCAGTTGCTTAGCTTGGTTACTGAATACCCATATGCAGGGTAGGGGAACAAAAATGCATTCCAACTAACCAGTAGTGCCCCTAACACTGTGACATAAACCCCTGACCCTAGGTCCACACATTGCACAAATTTCAAAAAGGCACCCTTAATATCAAAAATAAATAAATGTTTTATAAATACAAAAGAGCAGATTTCAAACAATAAATTCATTTTCAGTATATAAGTAGAGCCCCCACCCCACCCCTGACCCTGGGGCTTTGAAATTCACAATTCTGCAAGATTAGGGCCCTTGCTCATCATAACTATAAAGGTAGTTCATCTGCTTTATACCCAGAGACAAAAAAAAAAAATTCAAAGATTTAATGTATTTTCATAATATAGTCAATTGAGCCCCACCCCCATAACACCAGAACCCCTGACCCTTGGGCCATAAAATTCATAATTTTAAGAGAGGCATTCTTGCTCATCACAACTATGTACTTAGTTTATTTAATTTCTAGGAGCAGAGAAGAAGATTTTCAAAGAATTCATGTATTTTCAATATATAATCAATAGAGCCCTGCCCTAACACCAGAAACCCTGACCCTGGGACCATAAAATTCACAATTTTGGTAAAAGCACTCTTGTTCATCATAACTATGCACTTAGTTAGTTTATTTAATACCTAGGAGCAGAGAAGAAGATTTTCAAAGAATTCATGTATTTTTACTATATATAATCTATAGAGCCCCGCCCTAACACCAGAACCCTTGACCCTGGGGCCATAAAATTCACAATTTTGGTTGAGGCACTCTTGCTCATCATAACTATGCACTTAGTTGGTTTATTTAATACCTAGGAGCAGAGTAGAATATTTTCAAAGAATTCATGTATTTTCACTATATAATCAATAGAGCCCCCCCCCCCCTAACGCCAGAATCCTTGACCCTGGGGCCATAAAATTCACAATTTTGGTTGAGGCACTCTTGCTCATCATAACTATGCACTTAGTTGGTTTATTTAATACCTAGGAGCAGAGAAGAAGATTTTCAAAGAATTCATGTATTTTCACTATATAATCAATAGACCCCCCCCCCCCCCTAACGCCAGAATCCTTGACCCTGGGGCCATAAAATTCACAATTTTTGTAGAGGCACTCATGCTCAACATAACTATGCACTTAGTTAGTATATTTAATACCCAGGGGCAGAGAAGAAGATTTTCAAAGAAATCATGTATTTTCACTATATATAATCAATAGAGCCCCGCCCTAACACGAGAACCCCTGACCCTGGGGCCATAAAATTCCACAATTTTGGTAGAGGAACTCTTGCTCATCATAACTATGCACTTAGTTAGTATATTTAATACCCAGGGGCAGAGAAGAAGATTTTCAAAGAAATCATGTATTTTCACTATATATAATCAATAGAGCCCCGCCCTAACACCAGAACCCCTGACCCTGGGGCCATAAAATTCACGATTTTGGTAAAAGCACTCATGCTCATCATAACTATGCACTTAGTTAGTATATTTAATACCCAGGGGCAGAGAAGAAGATTTTCAAAGAAATCATGTATTTTCACTATATATAATCATTCAATAGAGCCCCGCCCTAACACCAGAGCCCCTGACCCTGGGGCCATAAAATTCACAATTTTGGTAGAGGCACTCTTGCTCATCATAACTATGTACTTAGTTGGTTTATTTAATACCCAGGAGTAGAGAAGAAGATTTCCAAAGAAATAATGCATTTTCACTATAAACTTATTTAGCCCCGCCCTAGCACTAGAACCCCTGACCCCAGGGCCATGAATTTTACAATTTTGGTAGAGGACTCAATGTTTATTACAATCATGCAAACAGTTTGACTGCTTGATGTCCAGGAGTACAGAAGAAGATTTTTAAAGATTGCATTAATTTTAGTGGTTTTGGCCCCACCCCTCAGGCCCCAGGGGGGCAGGGATCATGAAATTCACAATTTTTGTTCCCCTTTACCCATAGATGCTTTGTGCAAAATTTGGTTGAAATTGGTTCAGTGGTTGCAGAGAAGAAGCTGAAAATGTTCAAATGTTAACACACGACGGACGACGAACGACGGACGACAAACGACGGACGACGACGGACGAAAACGGATAGCAATAGGTCATCTGAGTTTACTCAGGTGACCTAAAAATACATAAGTTTATTAGTTTTTGCTACATTCATTTATGTAAAGAAGCACTCACAAAGCGTATTGTTGTTGTGAAGACAAAAGACTTCGTTTTTAAGGTAAACGTGGTCTGCGTAATGCAAGTGAACGTCCTCTCTTTTACATGAACAAAATTTCCTTTCTGGTACATGAAATGGTGTAAACAATGGCAAATCAGTAGACTGGATATTAAAGATGTTTGTGGATATGCTAAATAAATAAGAAATAATTATCACTTGCACTCGAGTTTTCAATGTATATACTACACCGGAAGACGGAATATTAAATACAGAAAGCGCTCGATTGTATGAAAAACTTTTGAAAGTGTGCATTTTTCTTTTTCTATTCTAACTTATGTTTATACGAGGGTTATTCAAAAAGGAGTATATATGATAAGAGCCAATTTGGCCCCCTAAAAATAAACATTTTAGAAAGACAGTCGGATATGTTTAATTGATATTTATATTGAAGAAGAGTTTATATTAGAAATATTTCTAATATTTTTTTTTCACATTTATATGCACCCTCTAGCTGTAAATGACATGAGAAATTATGCTATTTTTGCTATCTAACAAAAAAGCCAAATATATGCCTTTTTCTTGATATTTTCTTTTATGGGAAACATAGAGCGCAGTGTAGAACATAAAAAAATTTTTTGTCACTAATCAGTATTGGATAGATACATCTTTGGTAAAAATATAAAGCTTGTTCTAGGCTGTGCTCTATATTCTCTGTAAGAAAAACTGCTTGAAAATAAGCAGTTTTATACAAAATATGCTAAATGGCGAGAAAACGTGACTTTTATGATGTCATATTTCTAAAATAACAGCATTATGATCAAAATGAAAATGACCAATAAAGGTCGCATATATAGCTGCACAAATTAAAGTTATATATAAAGTAAAATTAAGATATTCATTTTAAGGGGTCAATTGAGACACTTACCATATATCGCTCTTTAATGAACAATGGCGTTTTGGTCAAAATGAATTGTTCAAGAAATAATTATTATACACCAAAATATAAGTAATGAAAATCCAAATCAGAACAGTATGATTTTTATTTTTTTACCTTAATATTTTTGGAAAAAATATCATTAATGGTCACCGATAGTGTGCACAGACCATTGTTAAAATGCTTTCATCGCTTTTAAATATAGTGTTGTAATAATTTCTTTTATCAAAGAACGAGTCAACGTTCGATTAAAAATAAAATGTATCTCAAATAAAGCGGATATCATTTTTGATACTTTTAGTATGCTACACTTACTAAATCGGCAAAGAAAATATTAAGCGAAAAATGCATAACGTATATTTCAAACATTAACAGAAACGAGACAGCGTCACATCATATAATTATGTTTCAATATGGTGAAACGTCGTCAAACACAAAATGTTGTTCAAACATCATTAATTTATTGGAATATATTTAGTCCAGTGATTTGTAAAAGATGCATACTATTTTTTAACGCAGTGTAAAATTTCAGAGACATTTCAAAAAGTAGAAAACTAATGAGTACTTTGAATTCATTGATATTGATCTAAAAAGATCCCAAAATTCCAAGGTGATAGAATCTATGAGTAATTTCACAGGTACTGCTTTCTAGAATAAAACATTTGGGAATCTTTTTTATGTTGGGGTACTTTTCCATCCCATAACTTTTTTCTCTAAACGTCGATTTCTACTTTAAATTTAGACTATAACATTCATTGAATGGCTTGTCACTTAAGTTCAGTCGGTAGAGTAGGTGGAGCGCCTATTCATGATAGGAAGGTTATGGGATTACTTATTTAAGTCCCGGCGGCGACAGACTTAAGTCAATGAAGAACAGTACATGTACTTATTTTGCCAAACCCTCAGTACATTGTACACTGACGTGGTAGCTACTAGCGTCGGTACCATAATTAACCCTCATTGCTTAATAACCCAGTGTGCCATGATAAGATCTTTATTTGGAGTTCTTCACCGGTATATGTGGCGACATCTCTATATGAGTAAAAAAAATTCTCAAATGGGACTTTCAAAATACACCAACCCTTCACTAAAGTGTTTTTTCTTTCATTTTCATTACATCTATATGAGATTCATTTTTGATAATCTTATGTTTCTGTTAAAATGTGCTATTATATTAAATGTGTACATATTTGTAATTGAAACCTTTAATTTAAGAGCATTTAGATCGTATTAACTATTAAACTGTTTGATAAGAAATATATTTGTACAATCGATTACATAGTACGAGGGGTGTTAGAAAAGTTCGCGGACAAGTTCTATTGTGAGCGCGCTATTTCCTCGAAACCGGTCAAACTTTCCAGATAAAATTTTTACTTTTTTTCCAATAAATATACAAGAATTTGGTGCTCTCCGATGATTATTGAAAAATATACAGCTTTTTTATTTTGATAATACTTGCTTCACGGAGCATGCTACATTTTGGCACGTTTACATCACAAAGACTCTTTATCAAAATTAAAAATTGCACAATTGTAGCGCAAAGAGTTTTATGATATTTTACCTGCCGCTAAAGTATTCATGAAACGTCACTGGGAGAAATTTTGATCTAAATTGGAGGGTATATGACTGTTTTATAGCCGTTTATAATTGATCAACGCTTAAAAAACACAGCCAAAAATCGGAACGTCATTGAGCGTCATGGAGCACTGCACTACGTAAAAATTATGTATGCAGACTGGAAAATGTCTAAAAAGAGATTAAAATATTCAAGATGCTGCCGGGAATCTCCTACACCTACAAAGGACAAGTTTTCAAATGGTTGTAAGTTCATAAGAATGGAAGGATTAACATTTTGAATGATTAACTCCATCGATACTTCAATATCCCCTTATCGCATGGACGTTGCGTTGCGCCTATATGGTTTTGCATAGTTTCCATACCTGATCGATTAACTGCATAGACTTTTTGTAAGATCTCAATAATATCCGAATCAGTAAAAAAGACATTATAAAGAAGAAAAGTAACATGTCTTGCTATAGATATTCAATTTTAAAGTAGAAAAAAGATCAGAAAAATCTGAAGAAATGAAAGATTTATAGAACTGCGACAAAGCTTAACCGGTTGAAATCTCGTTGTCACGTCGCCTTACGTCAAGTGATTGCTCCGTGAATCCCATGACCTCATAGTAAAAATCGTTGTAAATTTTCAAGATTTTATTATATGGACCTGATTTTATACATACCAATAAACAAAATGCAGGAATTTATTCAGACATAGGTCATACTTCACAGTACACAATAGATTTTCCGTAATACAATGTGTCCGCGAACTTTTCTAACGACCCTCGTACTAAGTAAGGGTTCAATATTGTACAAGATGACATTAATGTAACTTTGCTTCAATCATAGCTTTAAAACAGTTAACTATATTTAATAGACTAAGTTTACTTTGCATTGGAAAGAAAGTTTCCTTGTGCTGTTCCCAAAATTTGAATTATATAACTTATCCTTCTCCTTTGCATATCTTCATAAGGATACACAAACAATACATCTCCTGTTGGAAGGAACACCTTTAAAAAACAAAGTATCTTAAGATCGTATAATCCTTGCGTAAGAGATCAAGAAAAAATCTAAATGACTGTATATTTTTAAGGTATTTCGACTATAATAGCCTCGGATTCTGAGAAAATAAATACAGAATATAGATTTGTACGGAGAAAATACTTTACAATACTATATTTATATAACCCTCATCTGTCATTAAAGGGTCGTCTCCTTTTTTTTAAATCAACAATCTATAAAATTTAACAGATAAAATTTTATTCTATAATATCATATTCTATAAATAATGATTTAACGCATGCTCTATCACAACATTTATATTCGTAGAATTTGAATTTTTAGTTTAAAATTTTTCAATGCCTGTCTCAAAGATCCCAGTGCAATTTTCTTAAATAAATTACTGTTTAGTTTCTGTCTTCAATGATTAAATGCTTAAAATTTATATAGCTTATGGATATATAAGTAAAGAAAATAACGTCTAATTATTGAGTGGAATGCCCTAAAAAATCTAGAGTACCTCTGTAATTGTTTGATCTCCTTCGTAGTGAATTACTTTGAAAATGTCATCAATGCACATGGAAGAGAAACTCAGTGAGCGATTATCACAACCATTAATATAGAAAACATCTCTACCAGATTGAAGCCCTAAACCACATATTGAAATTTGGTTTGTATCCGCGGGATCATTGTATCCTTTACCTTGAATCTGTAATTGGATAAAATTCTTTAATATAAAAAGTTTCATGTAAATAATTATGTCATTCAAATGAAACAATGTGCAAATCTTATAATTCAAATATCAAACTAAATAGTAACTAGTGCTAATTGTAACGGGAACCGTTACAGATGTTCCCCAAACGCTCCCCAACTCCCTTTCATAGTCATATTCCCTGTAAGCGTAATTAAATAAGAAAAATCTATGCATTTAAGACTTTAACAACATTTACCTAGAAGTGTACCAGGTTCATTCGAATTTTATCATTGCACACTTGCGGATGTGAATGCATGTGGGTAATGACCATATCATATTGTCTACCCAATCTACGTATTTTTATATGCTAATTATGAAAGTATATAATACAAAGTATTAAAAAAAAAGCCCATTCAAGTGTATTTTTGATTTTACCAATTTCACGCGCACGCACGTGCATACCTGAGCATGGTGACCATACCTTCTTGTAGAAGTCTGTTATATTTATCTATGTTCTATATCCCATCCCGTTTGGTTGAAAACCAATTGACTTATAGCTGTTTTAAGTTTCAGCCAATCAGATTGCAGCGCATGTTAACGCACATGTATGCATGTGCATGGTGACCATACCTTCTTGTAGAAGTCCATATATATCTATGTTCCAAATCCCATCCTGTTTGGTTGAAAACCAAGGGAGTTATAGCTGTTTAAAGTTTCAGCCAATCAGATTGCAGCGCACGTACACGCACGTGTATGCATGTGCATGGTGACCATACCTTCTTGTAGAAGTCCATTAAATATATCTATGCTCCAAATCCCATCCTGTTTGGTTGAAAACCAAGGGAGTTATAGCTATTTAAAGTTTCAGCCAATCAGATTGCAGCGCACGTGCATGCACGTGTTTTACGAAAATTGTTATACATCCTGTTGTAGGATATCCTAATGCATGGCTATGTTCAAAATTTCAAAGGATTTCATCAAAAAACAAGAAAGATATTGAGACTTTAGTTTCAGCCAATCAGAGCAAAGCGCACGTGCATGCGCGTGAGATCTTGCTTTTTTGACCATGTCATCTTGTCTATGCTACTAATATATCATTACAATATGAGTTTCAACGCATTTCATCAAAAATTGAGAAAGTAAGTCTATATCAATTACGTTGATCATTTCTCGTGTTGCACGTGCGCGCTCTTGCAAGCACGTGCGCGCAAAATGACCTTGACTAGGCAAATCTACATAACATGTCTACTAACCCTAAAAAGGTTCCACCTACATCGGATGAACAGTTTACAAGATCATTCCCGGACAAAAAAGTACCCAGGAAGAAGAAGAAAAATGATAATAACTAGTGCTAATTGTAACGGGGACCGTTACAGATGTTCCCCAAACGCTCCCCAACTCCCTTTTGGTGCCATATTCCCTGTAATCTCTATTAAATAAGAAATACTTAATGGAATTTAAACTTATCAAGGTCTTCCCAGAAGAATACAAAATATATTTAAATTTAAGCATTGTACGCTTGTTCATGTGCGTAACGGCCATATTATCTTGTCTACACTATCTATATATTTTAATATACTTAATATCAAAGATGTTATCCAAAAGTATTAAAAAATACACTCATTCGAGTGTATTTTTAATTTTACTCATTTCACGTGCACGCACGTGCAAGCAAGTGTATGATGAATACACCTTCTTGAAGGAGTCCCTTATATTTATCTATGTTCTAAATCCCATCCTATTTGGTTAAAAAACAAGGGAGTTATAGCCATTTGAAGTTTCAGCCAATCAGATTGCAGCACACATGCATGCGCGTGATTTCATGAATTTTTTATCTTAATCGTATTGAAGGATATCTTAATGAATGACTATATTTAAAATTCCAAACATTTCGTCAAAAAACAAAATAAATATAGCCATTTAAAGTTTCAGCCAATCAAATTGCAGCACACGTGCATGCGCGTGATTTCATGATTTTCTTTCTATATCGTATTGTAGGATATCCTACTGCATGACTATGTTTTAAATTTCAAAGCATTTCGTCAAAAAACAAAGGAGATATAGCCATTTAAAGTTTCAGCCAATCAGATTGCAGCACGCACGCATGCGCATGCTTTCATGAAAATTTTTATATATCATGCTGTAGATCTTCATAATTTAAGACTTTGTTCAAAATTTCAAAAGATTATGACAAGAAACATGAAAAATATTGAGACTTTAGTTTCAGCCAATCAGAGCGAAGCGCACGTGCATGCGCGTGAGATCTTGCTATTTTGACCATGTCATCATGTCTATACTACTAATATATCCTTATATTATGAGTTTCAAAGCATTTCATCAAGAAATAGAAAAGTTGCGGCTATATCTATTATATTAGTCATTTCACGTGTTGCACGTGAGAGAGGAACATGTCATTATGCATATACAACTAATATATACTTATATTATGAGTTTCAAAGCATACAGTCAAAAAATAGAAAAGTTACGGCTATATCTATTATACTGGTCATTTCACGTGTTGCACGTGCACGCTCTTGCAAGCACGTGCGCGGAAAATGACCTTGATTCCGCAAATCTACATAACATGTCTACTAACCCTAAAAAGGTTTTACCTACTTCGGATGAACAGTTTACAAGATCACTCGCGGACAAAAAAGTACCCAGGAAGAAGAAGAAAAATAATAATAACTAGAGCCGAGCTCGTTGCAAAGCAACGAGTAGGTCTTCCGTCCTGTTTGACCGGAAGTAAAAAAGTAAAAGTAAGTAAAAAAAAAATAGTAATGAAGTCCAAAAATGGTTTAATCCTCCAAATTTATGTTAATTATTGCAAAATTTAGCCATTTTTGGCAACTTCCGGTTTGACCGGAAGTACCGTAAACGGATGGAAAATTAAGATTTTAGCCTCCAGTGACATATGATATCCAAAAGCCTGTCAAGAACAGCAAAAATATGCAATTTTTTACTACTTACGGTTTGACCGGAAGTGACGTCGATGGACGAATTTTAATGACACCAATAGATTGAGCTTGACATTTTGAACAACTTTGCTTATTTGACGTATTACAAATTCTCAATACTTTTTGAGATATTAAGGAAAAAGTTTTGGCCCCTCTCGACCCTTAATTATAGGGGCCAGCCCTTTTTTCGAGATATCATTTGAAAGATCATGTGATTCTACACTTCTTTTGTTTTATATGTTTTAACAAAATATTTTTAGGTAAAAAGTTATCAAAGAAAAGGTGTCAGAAATTTTGAATTTTACGATAGGACTATTTTCGGACCATAGCAAGCGTCGGCGCTTTGTACTTCCGGTAGTTATCATATACTTAGTGCACTTCTCCAAAGGTTGCTCTAAGCTTCACTAAAAGTTTCAAGCTTCTGTGTTAAGTGCTTTTTGAGAAAACTGTCGGACAAAGTGACCCTCTAAAAATCACTAAATCGCAGAAAACTCCGAACCGGAAGTGACGTCATCAAAATAAAAAAATATATATCTAGATTTTTTGATGTTCTATCAGACCTGAAAGTTTCATGAAAATCGATCGAGCCGTTCTCGAGAAATCGCGCGTACAAAATCGGTAAGAAAAAAAAACAATAATAATAAAAATAGTGGAAAAGAAACCTAAGAAAAACAATAAGGTCTTCCGCTGAAGACGGAAGACCTTAACTAGATACGATCTCGTTGCGAGCAACGAGTGGGTCTTCCGTCCGTTTCTTGATGAGAAGAGATATGATTTTAATTGAGATTTTCATTCTAAAATGATGATTTTCCATAATCTGTAAAAAGACATTGAACATTAAAGACTTAAAAAATCGGCTTTTGGCCCCTCACGGCCCCTAATTTCAGGAATCAACCCTTTTTATTCATATCATCTTAAAGCTCTAAGGATTTTGATCACTTTCTATTCAACAACTATTTAGATACTCTTTTTCGTTTTCGAGTTATTTGCATCAGAAATATTTAGGGGCCAACCCTTCAATACCTTAATGGGGACGCTTAGCAAAAATGAAAGGTTGCATATTGTTCAGAACATTATTTTGAACATCTTTTGTTCAATATTACTTATCAAAATATTTCTCTCTTTCGAGATATAAAGCGTCAAAGATTTAGCATTCTGGCCCCTTTTGGCCCCTAATTATGTAATATATGACATTAAAATCATAATATACAGTTGTAGATTTTTGAGTTAAACATTTTTGCTTCACTAATGTATAACAAAATATTGACTGCTAAAAAGTTATTGGATAAAGACTTTTGGCCCCTCTTGGCCCCTAATTTGAGTGCCCAGCCCCTTTTTCTTGATTCCATCTGAAAGCTCTTAGGATTTTAAACACTTTTTGTTCAACAACTATTTAGAGATTCTTTTTTGTTTTCGAGTTATTCGCAAAGGAAATATTTAGGGGCCAAACCTTCAACTCCCTAACGGGGACGTTTAGCGAAAAATGAAAGGTTGCATATTGTTCAGAACATTATTTTGAACATCTTTTGTTCAATATTACTTATCAAAATATTTCTCTCTTTCGAGATATAAAGCGTCAAAGATTTAGCATTCTGGCCCCTTTTGGCCCCTAATTATGTAATATATGACATTAAAATCATAATATACAGTTGTAGATTTTTGAGATAAACATTTTTGCTTCAGTAATGTATAACAAAATATTTACTGCTAAAGAGTTATCGATTGAAGACTTTTGGCCCCTTTTGGCCCCTAATTTGAGAGCCCAGCCCCTTTTTCTTGATTCCATCTTAAAGCTCTTAGGATTTTAAACACTTTTTGTTCAACAACTATTCAGAGATTCTTTTTCGTTTTCGAGTTATTTGCAAAAGAAATATTTAGGGGCCAACCCTTCAACTCCCTAACGGGGACGTTTAGCGAAAAATGAAAGGTTGCATATTGTTCAGAACATTATTTTGAACATCTTTTGTTCAATATTACTTATCAAAATATTTCTCTCTTTCGAGATATAAAGCGTCAAAGATTTAGCATTTTGGCCCCTTTTGACCCCTAATTATGTAATATACGACATTAAAATCAGAACATACAGTGGTAGATTGTTGAGATAAACATTTTTGCTTCAGTTATGTATAACAAAATATCGACTGTTAAAGAGTTATCGAAAAAAGACTTTTAGCCCCTCTCGGCCCCTAATGTGATGAGTCAGCACTTTTTTCTTGATATCATATTAATGATCTTGTCATTCTGCACAAATATTGCTCAGTATGTTTTAATAAAATAATTATACTTTAAAAGATATGATACAAAATGTCTCGAAAATCCAGTCTTGATTCGTGTCCTATATTTTGACCCCCTACCAAGCTTCCATACTAGGCACTTCCGGAAAATTTGAGAACCATTGTGCACATTGGCAACATGTCCTCTATCTTTGGTAAAAATTCCAGTGTTCTAGCTTAAGCCGTTCTTGAGTTCTGGTGCAGACAAGGAGGTCCTCTAAATTTCGATTAAAGGGCAATAACTTCCGACCGGAAGTGAATTTCGAAAAAATGAAAAAACGGATCAGGTTTTGTTGACGACACACCTTTCCTGAAAATTTCAAGCTGATCGATCGAGCCATCTCCGAGAAATCTTCTGCACAAAAATTGTAAGAAAAAAGGGAATAATAATAATAAAAGTGAAAAAGAAACAATAGAATAATAGAAGGGTCTTCCGTTGGAGACGAAAGACCCTAATAAAAAACAGAGTAAAAACAATATGTTCCCCACCTTCGTTTGGGGAACATAATAAGAAACAGAGTAAAAACAATATGTTCCCCAACTTCATTTGGGGAACATAATTATAATTATAGAATAGCTATGTTGGACTTACTTCCAATTTATTCCCAAAAGTATCGTTCACCGAGTAAATAACTTGCACAAGAAAATGATTCCTGCAAATCAAAATCATAAACATATCAATATATTAAAAAGACAACAGCAAATCAATAATCTTCAACTAATCTCGTCGAGGCTGAATCACTCTTAAGTTTATGAAGTGACAAAACGCCGTAGTTCTCTTGAGAGTACATTTTACGGAGTGTTTCTAACCCTGAAGGCTCAGACGGGTTGTTTATTTTTATTCCGTCTGACTAATCTCCTCCGCAGCTGTAACAGGTTATTACGGAAGCCCAATAGTGCAAACCAAAAATAAATAAAGAAAAACGAAATTATTAAAAGTAGAAAACAAGTACAGATACTATAAATACTGATATATTCAAAGAGTTAAGAAATAAAGAAATTCCTAAGCTTTCATACAAAGAATCAGAATCTATAGAAGGCGAAATTACTATGGAAGAAGCCTCTTCTACACTTTACAAAATGAAATCAAATAAATCCCCTGGCTCAGATGGTTTCTCTGCAGAATTCTTCAAGATGTTTTGGAAATATATTGGGTTTTTTGTAGTTAGATCTATTAATTATGGATATAAGCATAACAGTCTATCTATTACACAAAAACATGGTATCATTACTTTGTTACCAAAAGGTGATAAACCTAGACAATTCTTAAAGAATTGGCGACCTATTACTTTACTAAATACAGTATATAAAATTGCATCTGGATCCATTGCAAACAGAGTAAAATGCTATTTAGATAAAATAATTAATGAAGATCAAACAGGCTTCATCTCCAATAGATATATAGGAAAAAAACACCAGGTTAATTTATGACATAGTGCATTACACTGAGGAAGAAAATATACCTGGATTATTACTACTTATTGACTTTGAAAAAGCTTTTGATACACTTTCATGGAACTTTATACAAGGCGCACTTAACTTTTTTAACTTTGGACCCTCAATCAAGAAGTGGGTATCCCTTTTTGATACAGATATTACATCTGCAATAAACCAAGGTGGTAACCTTTCTGATAGAATTAACATTCAGAGGGGCTGTAGGCAAGGCGATCCTTTGTCACCATATATATTCATTATATGTGCAGAAATTTTAGCAATCCAAATTAGATTAAATAAAAATATTAAAGGTATTTCTATAAACAATACTGAAAAAAAGATTTCTCAGTTAGCGGATGATACATCAATTATTCTTGATGGTAGTAAAACGTCACTCACAGAAACACTGCAAACACTTAAGACATTTTCAGAAATGTCGGGATTACATATTAATTATTCCAAAACTCACATAGTGTGGATAGGCTCAAAAAAGTTTAGTGACGAAATTTTGCTTCCAAATTACAAACTTAACTGGGGAACTACCAGATTTACTCTTCTTGGAATACATTTTGATGTAGAATTGGATAAAATACTACCATTAAATTATGAACCAAAACTGGTACATATTAAATCAATACTTAAACAATGGGAGAAAAGGTATTTAACTCCCATAGGGAAAATTACTGTTATTAAAACATTAGTTCTACCATTACTAAATCATATTTTAATGTCCATCCCAAATCCTTCTGAATCGTTCTGTAAGGAATTGGAAAAAATGTTTTTTTCATTTATATGGAATAATTCAACCCATAGGGTTAAGAAAGAGGTAATTGTAAAAAAATATGAAGAGGGGGGTTTAAAAATGTTAAATCTGACATCTTTTATAGCCTCCATGAAATTATTTTGGATAAGACATCTAATTTTTACAAATAGAGGGTTGGAAAACCTCATTCCTAAATTTAATTTGAACAAATTTATAAGTTGTGGAATTGAATATACTTCAACTTTTTTAAAAACATTAAAAAATAAATTTTGGATAGATGTTTTTAAGTCCTGGATAATGTTACAAAATCTTGAGAAAAAGTTTGATGTTGCTGGTGACTCACCACTATTTTACAATCCACATTTGCATATTGGCGGAAAACCATTTTATAATAAACAAATGTTTGAGAGCAACATTAGACAAATTAATGATATCATTAATGAAGATGGTTCACTATTTTCTTATGAGCAATTCTGTAACACCTATCCAAATATAAAGATTAATTTCTTAGAATTCAGTAGTATTAATCATGCTATAAAGGATTGGATGAAAAACTCCGGTCAGGAAAAAACAATAAAAAAGCTCACTAATCCCATGATTATGTCTAATATCTACACAGTAACGAAATGTAGAAAATCTAAATGCTATTATGAAATCCTTATTCAAAATTCTTCTGTCACAGCAGGTAAAACTTATTGGAGTGAGCTTTTAGAAGTTGGAACTCAGGAATGGAAAAAAATTCACATGATACCCTTTAGGGTAACAAAAGATTGTAAACTACAATGGTTCCAATATAGGATTTTAAACAAAATCCTAGCAACAAATTCATTTTTATTCAAAATAAAAAAAAATGACTGTAAATTATGCAGTTTTTGTCATACTGAGGATGAAACAATAGAACACCTTTTATGGGAATGTGATAATACACAATTTTTTCTTGAAGAATTTGTACATTTGTTTGAAGAAAAAACTGGTTTAATGATAAATGTTACTAAGAAATCTTTTATTTTAGGATTTATTGAGGAAAATACTGATATTCAAAATGTTATTCTACTTTGGCTTAAATACTATATTTATACTGCCAGGTGCACAAAGAAACATATTAATTTACAAAATGCAATATCACAAATGAAATTTCATTATGAAACACAGAAAATTATCTCTTATAAGAATGGTAAAAAGGAAAAGTTTGATACCCAGTGGAACAGATGGAATCTGCTATTCTCTTAACTTGAATCTTTACACACTCTCTTTCTCTTCTCTCTCTCTCTCTGCTCTCCCCTCTATCTTTCTCTCTATTGTTTCTATCTTTCTTAAAATAAAAAACACATCATTCTGTTTCTTTTGAAATATGTATATAATGCTGTATGTTGTGTGAATAAAAAAAAAAAAAAAAAAAAAAAAAAAAAATAAAATGAGATTAATACAAAATTTGAAAAAAAAAAAAAAAAAAAAAAGTAGAAAACAAAATTATTAAATAAAGAAAAACGAAATTATTGAATTAAGAAAAACGAAATGAATATATAAAGAGAAACGAAATTAATATATAAAGAACAAGAGACCCATGGGCCACATTGCTCACCAAAGCATTGTGGCTAGGAAAAAGTAGTAATTGGTTTCCTATTGAAAAGTTTAAATCCAAACGTTTGGCCCCGCCCTACCCCAGGGGTCATGATTTGAACAAAATTGAATCTACACTACCTGACGATGCTTCCATATGAATAATAGCAATTATGGCTTTGCTATTTTTGAGAAGAAGATTTTGAAAGAATTTTACTATATATTTCTATGCAAAACTTTGGTCGGTCATTGTGGCCCCGCCCTACCCCTGGGGGTCATGATTTGAACAAATTTGAATCTACACTACCTGAGGATGCTTCCATATAAATATGATCAATTATAGCTTTGTTATTCTTGAGAAGATTTTTAAAGAATTTTCCTATATATTTTTATATAAAACTTTGGTCGGCCATTGTGGCATCGCCCTACCCCCGGGGGTCACGATTTGAACAAATTTGAATCTACACTACCTGGGGATGCTTCCATATAGATATGAGCAATTATGGCTTTCCTGTTCTTAAGAAGATTTTTAAAGAATTTCCCTATATATTTCTATATTAAACTTTGGTCGGCCATTGTGGCCCCGCCCTACCCCCGGGGTCATGATTTGAACAAACTTGAATCTACACTACCTGAGGATGCTTCCATATAAATGTGAGCAATATGGCTTTTTATGTTCTTGAAAAGAAAATTTTTAAAGAATTTTCCTCCATATTTCTATATAAAACTTTGGTCGGCCATTGTGGCCCCGCCCTACCCCTAGGGGACATGAATTGAAGAAACTTAAATTTACACTACCTGAGGATGTTTCCCCATGAGTTTCATCTTTCCTGGCTCAGTGGTTCTTGAGAAGAAGATTTTTAAAACATACCACCAAATTTTCACTAATTCTCAATTATCTCCCCCTTGATTGAGGGCTTGGCCCTTTATTTGAACAAACTTGAATCTACTTTACCCAAGGATGCTTTCTGGCAAGTTCGGTCGAAATTGGTCCAGTGGTTCTTGAGAAGAAGTCAAAAATGTGAAAATTTACAGACAAAGACGAACAGACAGACAGACGGACGGACGGACGCCGGACAAAATGTGATAAGAAAAGCTCACTTGAACCTTCGGCTCAGGTGAGCTAAAATCGAAATTATTAAATAAAGAAAAACTAAATTAATATATAAAGAAAAACGAAATTATGAACTAAAGAGAAACGAAATTATGAAATAAAGAAAAACTAAAGAAATATATAAAGATCAAGAGGCCCATGGGCCACATCGCTTACTTGAGAAGATTTTACCATTCTGTTTTTTTTACCAGATTTCCCCCTTGTAATACATAATGCATCCCCACCCTACCCCACTGATAATAATAAAGACAATTTGAAATCTACACTACCCTAGGATCCTTCAATGTGCACATAAGTTTCAGCTTTTCTGGCCCAGTGGTTCTTTAGAAGATTTTTCCTATATATTTCTATGTAAAACTTTGATTCCCCATTGTGGCCCCGCCCTTCCCCCGGGGGGGGGGGGGGGGTCATGATTTGAACAATTTAGAATCTACACTATACGAGGATGCTTCCACATATGTTTCAGCTTTTCTGGCCCAGTGGTTCTTGAGAAGATTTTCAAAGATTTTTTCTATATATTTCTATGTAAAACTTTGATTCCCCATTGTGGCCCGTCCTTCCCCCGGGGGTCATGATTTGTACAATTTGGAATCTACACTACCCAAGGATGCTTCCATATAAGTTTCAGCTTTTCTGACCCTTTGGTTCTTGAGAGGAAGATTTTTTAATGACCCCACCCCATTTTTGTCTTTTCTTGAGTATCTCCCCTTGTGAGGGAACCTTGATCTTTATTTTAACAATTTAAATTCCCTTTTACCCAATGATGTTTTGTACCAAGTTTGGTCAAAATTGGCCCAGTGGTTCAAGAGAAGTCAAAAATGTGAAAAGTTTACAGACGGACAGACAGACGGACAGACGGACGGACGACGGACAAAATGTGATCAGAAAAGCTCACTTGAGCCTTCGGCTCAGGTGAGCTAAAAACGAAATTATTTAATAAAGAAAAACGACATAAATGGAAGTAGTATAAGCCGTCTAGATAGGGGGTTCAACTGAGTGCACTTTTGGGCCTGGGGGGCTAGGGGGTTCAACTGAGTGCACTTTTGGGCCTGGGGGGGGCTAGGGGGTTCAACGGAGTGCACTTTTGGGCCCTGGGGGATAGGTGGGTCAAGGGAGTGCAGATTAGGGGGTCTGAGGGGGATAGGGGGGTCAACTCAGTACAGTCCTTGGGAGATAAGTGGGTCAATTCATTACATATAGCCCCCTAAATACGGTTTGTTTACACTGTGTTTACATTAAACTATACGCTGCTACTACGATTTTGGCAGCGACTCAAGAATGTGATTATGACGTCACGCTTTCATTCACAGTCTAGACAGTCTAGCCTAACCAGTTCAAACTGGATTTCCTCAAAACAATAACAAATAACAAAAGACAGATGATAACAAGGAACACAGATTTTTATTCAGAATGAAAATACAATCATACACTGTCTTCTTAATTTTTTCCCTCTCCTTTTTCTTGAGGTTGTTCTCCTTCAGGCAATAAAGGGATGCGACAAGATACATACACTTTATAAATAGACCTATCTGTAAAAAGTCCTTGAAGCTTCTTTTCTTCCCTAAACCTCTTTTCTTCCAATTGATGAAAACAATGGGCAAGTGTAATTTTCCAGGAACTCTCCTCCAGTTATTCATAAGGTTCACTCAGGATCTCTAATTTGTATTTTTGATAACCCCAATAACAATTTTTTCTCTCTTTTAGACAGTATTTTTCCTCTCTGGTGTCATAATCTTCAGGATCCAATTCCACTCTTTTTACCAACAGAATTTTTTTAAAATGGCCACCGAATTTAAAGTACAAAAAATCGAGGAGTCTCTTTACCCTTTAGAAAGAAGAAAAAATGACAAACAGCTCAAGGAAGAAGAAGAAGAAAAACAAAAAGAAGAAAGCAGACAGGAGGAGGAAGAGTCCTGATAGCCAGAGGGGGTCCTAAGAGAAAAAGGAAAAAACAAGGAGGAATTCCTAAAAGAAAACGTCATTTAGATGTGTTTGACTGAGAGAGAGTATAAATAGGCCAGTCCAGGGAACAGAAGGTTCATTTGTGAAAACTGAATCCTAGTAGACACATCATGTTACAGCCCGATTCCTGTGCGTGTGGGATGAACAATTTACAATTGTTCCAAGTCCCTCCGACTAATATTGCTTTAGAGGACTCGAAATGGGAAGAATATTACCCCATTTCCAGTACTTTAGATTCGGACACCGCTCCCATCGAATTTGAAATTAAAGGACAAGGAGATCACTATCTGGATTTATCTCAAACTTATCTTCAAATGGTATGTGAATTTACCAAAGACGATGGAAGTAATCTGACTGGAGCAAACAGCACTTCGAGTCCCGTGAATAATATCTTACATTCCATGTTTACTGAAATCGATGTCAGTCTGAATGGCAAAATAGTAACTCCGGGGACGGATACTTATCCTTACAAAGCTTATCTGGAGAAATTATTGTCTTACCGACCCAGAACTTTAAAGACACAGACGAGGGCCTGTAGTCTGTGGGAAAAAGATACGGCAGGACACATGGACGAAGTGGGGCTAGAGGACCTTGGTCTAGCTCAAAATAAAACCTTTAATGTAACTAAAGGCACAAGTGGTGCGGCTGACACGATGACCATTAACGAACCCATCCTCACAGCGTTACCGGCCAATTCTAAAAACGAAGGATTCAGAAAACGTCACCAAGCTATTGCTGACAGTAAGAAACTCAGTTTGCTGGATGGTTTACATTTGGATTTGTTTCAACAAGATCGATTTCTACCCAATGGAGTGGACGTCCGTTTGCGATTTAATCGAGCTAGACCCTCTTTCTACATGATGATCAAAGGAGGAAGTACAGGAAAAGTGAAAATATTGAGTATGGTCTTGTGGGTGAGAAAAGTCAAACCCACAGCAGTCATGATGAATACCATTAATCAAAGTTTGAATACCCACAGAGCCAAATATCCCCTGAGAAGAGTGGAAGTGAAAACCTTTACCATCCCCATAGGGACCCAGTCTAAGATTACAGATCATCTGTTTCAAGGTCAGATGCCTAAACGTCTCATTTTAGGCTTTGTGGAGAATGCGGCCTTCAACGGAGATAAAACTAAAAATCCCTTTAATTTCCAAAACTTTGGGATTAAGAAATTAGATGTCAGTATCAACGGAGAGACCATGAGTACTCGTTGTTTTGAACCTCATTTCAACGAGGATTTATATCTGAGATCTTATCTCAGTCTGTATCAAGCTCTGGGGAAATTAGGAGAAGATTGGGCTCCGGATCTTACCCTAAAAGAGTATAAAAGCGGCTACATTCTATGGGGCTGGGATTTCACTAAAGATCAAGAGGCGCAATCGGATAAATTCCACATCATAGAAACAGGAAATCTGAGAGTAGAAGTGCAGTTTACCAACAATACGGCTACCACCATCAATTGTGTGGTGTATGCAGAATTCGATAACCTATTAGAAATTAACAAACAGAGAGAAGTGAGCATTGATTACTAAAAATGGATATGGGACAATTGAGAGAAGTCTTATCCAGAGAATTCAAGAGTTCTTTTGGAGGCGTGTATCCTTTAGATTTATTACCGGATCAATTAAGAAAAAACTATCGTGGTAAATACGGATCCTCAAGATCGACCTGGAGAACATTGGGTGTGTCTGTATGTGAGCAATCCCGTGGTGGAATATTTCGATTCTTATGGATTTCCTCCCTTACAAAAAGAAATTCAAGATTTTATCCAGCGTCATGCTCAACAATGGACTTATAATCCGTATCGCTATCAAGACTGGAATACCGATGTGTGTGGACAATATTGCGTGTATTATTTACATCAAAGAGACAAGAAAAGAAAGAAAACTGACGAGTGGCTATTCCCTTTTGACCAGAGTACGGCTTTACAAAGGGACAGATACGTGGCGAATTGGTTTAAAAACACTTATCATAAATTACCTATGGGTCATGGACAAAAGTGCCAATGTTATTATCAAAATGTATTGTAAATGCATTGATGTTGTTTGTTGTTGTTGTTGTTGTTAATAAAAAATGAAAAAAAAATCAAAATCTCTGTTCTTATTTTTGTGTGTTAGTGTTTTCAGTAAAAAAAAATCCAGTTTGAACTGGTTAGGCTAGGCTGGCTAGACTGTGAATGTAAGCGTGACGTCATAATGACATTCTTGAGTCGCTGCCAAGTATTACCTGTGTGGTCAGCATAAAAAACGTTGGTGAAAAGTATTTTTGCACACGACCCTTATCTTTCAAGGTGGAGGTATAAAAACAAGGTGTTAAAGACGATCCTCATCATTTGGGGCATGTGGTTGTGTAAACGACAGTTTGGCAAGCGAATTCCTAGAATATTAGAAGAAGACATGGAGTTGGAGATGGACAAAGATAAATTTGGCTTATTAGAAAAGAGAATGACGGAACCTATGGGGGATCACGAAGCTCCTCAACAAAGAAGAATGGAGTTGGAAACCCTGGATCCGGAACCTAGGAATGAATATTTACCCCTGCATGAGGAAGTGAAGGATCCTAAATTTCCAGACAGATGTTACATGATAGCCATTAATTGGACTTTCACCATTAAAGAACCCAAAGAAGAAGAAGATATAGACATGTTTCTGAGCAACAAAAGGAAAGACATCCCTGAACAGGAGAACTGCATCAAATCAGGGGATTCATTCAAATGAATGAACCAACAGAAGGCCTAGATATGTGCAGAGTTCATATCACTGCCAATTTTGCTATGTCTCACAGTACCCCAGAATTGGAAAGTATGTTTTACAAGCAAGGAGGTGACTATGAAGAATATGGTGTTCTGAAACCTGAGGAGAGAAATAAGGAATTGGAGCCCAGAGATTAGATAGAATGGGAAATAGGAGCTTGGAAGAAACCTGAACCTATTGCAGCCAGAGAAGCTATGAAGAAAAAATTCTTAAAGGATGTGAGCTACTCAAGATGTTAATAAATAAAAAAGATTGAACAGTTATTTATTGTTAGATCTCAATAAAAGAAAAAAAAATTGTGGGGTTTTGTCATTTTTAAAAGTAGGTTATCTCCCTTTAACCATAGATTTTTTTTTCAAAACACAAAACAAAATGGTAAGGGTTTAAAGATTGGGGGAAAAAAATAGATACATTAAAAAAAAGTATGAATAGTAAACATGGTACAAACACACCTCAGTTGTTGACTGGCTTTCTTATGGGTAACAGCTTCAGCAAAGAAGTGAGTCAGAACACTAGATTAGAGGAAACTGAATGGTTACTTATACAGGAGGGAGGAAAAGATATCATACCACCTCCCTTGATGGAAGAACATCCTGTAGAATTTATACCTCAGAAGGAAAAAGAAAACATAAGAGCAAACAAACTCTTGGAGGATATTAAGGGGATGAAGGACCTTTAGCTGAAAAAATACCTGTCATTTAATTTTTTTCTCATTTTTTATATATATCTTATTTAGTATGTCCTACATACTATAGAGCAGACATATCAATAGGTTTCTAGACTTATTTCTGAGATATTGAGTGACAAATACCATACCCCACAGTGTCTGAGCGGAGTTTTTATTCTCCGTGTTTCTGGGTCCATTACTCGGTCGATAATTAAATTTTTTCTCCATAGGTAAAAAAAAATACCAGCGGAAATGTGTCTTTTAAAATATTTTAGAGTACGAATAGGATTAAAAATTCGAAAAATAAAATGAAATGAAAAAAATGAAAATATTCATGAAAAATTAAAAAATTATAAAGATATTCCCAAGTTAAGTAAAGAAGAATCAAATAGTCTTGAAGGTCCAGTGACAAATTCTGAAGTTCTTAATTTCCTAAAACAAATGAAAAATGAGAAGAGTCCTGGCCCCGATGGATTTACTTGCGAGTTTTTCAAATTTTTTTGGAAAGATATAGGTTCTTTTATTACAAGAGCAATAAACAATTCATATGATCTAACACATTTTACAGAGTCAAATAAACTTGGAATTATAACTTGTATTCCAAAATCAGGAAAACCAAAACACTTTTTAAAAAACTGGCGGCCAATTAGTCTACTAAATGTAGTTTATAAAATAGCTTCAGGTTGTATTGCTGAACGAATGAAAAAAAATTAGATACATTAATCAATAGAGACCAAACTGGATTTATAAAAGGAAGATTCATAGGGGAGAATATTAGATTAATATATGATTTGATGCATTATACAGAATTAAACCAAGTACCTGGTTTACTAATGCTTATAGACTTTGAAAAAGCATTTGATACAATTTCATGGAAATTTATATATCAAACATTGGACTTTTTCAACTTTGGGCCCTCCATTAAAAAATGGATTGAGACTTTCTACAGTGGTATTAAATCATGTGTAATACAAAATGGTATTATTTCAGACTATATATTTCCTCAAAGAGGCTGTAGACAAGGCACCCAATTTCACCATATCTCTTTCAGTTATGTGCAGAAATACTTGGAATTCTTATTCGAAATAATAAAGACATTAAAGGCATAACAATCGAAGGCGAAGAATATAAACTTTCACAATACGAGGGGTGTTAGAAAAGTTCGCGGACAAGTTCTATTGTGAGCGCGCTATTTTCCCGAAACCAGTCAAACTTTTCAGATAAAATCTTAACCTATTTTACAATAAATATACAAAACTTTGGTGTTCTCCGGTGCTCATTGAAAAATATACAGCTGTTTTATTTTGATAAATCTTGCTTCACGGAGCATGCTACATTTTGGCACGTTTACATCACATAGACTCTTTATCAAAATTAAAAATTGCACAATTGTAGCGCAAAGAGATTTGTGATATTTTACCTGTCGCAAAAGTATTCATAAAACATCACTGGGAGAAATTTTGGATCAAATTGGAGGGTATATGACTGTTTTATAGCCATTTATAAATGATCAACGCATAAAAACACAGCCAAAAATCGGAAGATCATTGAGCGTCCTGGAGCACTGCACTACGTAAAAATTATGTATGCAGACAGAAAAATGTCTAAAAAGAGACTAAAATGTGCAAGATGTTGCCGGGAATTTCCTACACATACAAAGGACAAAAGTTTTAAAATGGTTGTAGCTTTATAAGAATGTAAGGATTAATATTTTGAATGATTAACCCCATCGATACTTCTGTTCAATACCTCTTTATTGCATAGACGTTGTGCCTTTATGGTTTTGCATAGTTTCCATACCTGATCTATTAACTGCGTAGACTTTTTGCCCAAAGATCTCAATAATATTCGAATTAGGACAAAAGACATTATAGTAGAAAAGTAACATGTCTTGATATAGATATTCAAATTTAGAGTAGAAAAAAGATAAGAAAAATATGGAAAAAACGAAAGATTTAACGAACTGCGACAAAGCTTAACGGATTGAAATCTGGCTGTCACGTCGCCTTACGTCAAGTGATTGCTCCGTGAATCCCATGACCTCATAGTAAAAATCGTTGTAAATTTTCAAGATTGTAGTAAATGGACCTGATTTTTTACATACAAATAAACAAAATGTAGGAATTTATTCAGACATAGGCTATACTTCACAGTACACAATAGATTTTCCGTAAATCCACTATGTTGGCGAACTTTTCTAACAACCCTCGTATGCTGATGATACATCCCTTATTTAGATGGTTCACCTACCTCAATGGATGGTATTCTACGAGAACTCGATTATTTTGCAAATATTTCGGATTTTTAAAAATTAACTTCTTAAACAAAAATGGTTTGGATTGGAAGTAAGAAATATTCCAAAAGAAGTTTTTCACCATTCTCGGTGGAAGCTTGATTGGGATAATTCAAACTTTAATCTGCTAGGAATAAAATTTTCAGTCAATCTGGAGGAAATGCTTGAATTAAATTACATGTCAAAATTAAATGATATTAAAAAACTCCTATGTAGTTGGAGTATGAGGAAACTTACCCCAATTGGTAGATTAACAGTAATTAAAACTCTTATAATACCAAAACTAAATCATCTAATTCTTACACTACCAAATCCTAAACCCGAATTTCTAAAAATGTTTGAGACAGAGTTGTTTCTTTTTTTATGGAATAGTAAAATACATAAAATAAAGAAAAATGTTATAATTCAGGACTATAAATATGGAGGGCTGAAAATGGTAGACTACACAGAATTTATTTCTGCACTTAAATCAAGTTGGGTTAGAAGACTCATTCATTCAGATGCAAAATGGGTAAAGTTGTTTAAAGCTGAACTAAAAACAGACATTGAAAACATGTGGATAAGGGGCTCAGATTACATTTTAAACTTAGCAAAGAATTTAACAAACAATTTTTGGAAAGAGGTTCTTAATTCCTGGGTAAGACTTATAAATATAAACCAAGAAAACAAACATGTGTTATTAGAACATATATGGAATAACCCACATATAACGATTAATAGAAAATCTTTTTTCTGGAAAAGCTATTTTGATGAAGGCTTTGTCTTTTTAAATGACCTTTTTGATAATGATGGTAACTTTTTAAGCTTCGATACCATAGTAAACTTAAAAGTGAAAACAAATTTTGTTGAATATAATGGTCTTAAGAGGGCTATATTAAAAAGACTGAAGTATGCAGGAATAGAGGACATTAAAAGATTAAAGGTTATTGGACCAAATATTCCTTATTCAACTTTCATTTTTTATAGAAGTAATAAAGGGTGTAAAGATATGTATAAAATATTTATAAATAACAAGAGAGAGCCAATCAGTTCTCTTTTAAAATGGAATGAAAATAATGTTTTCTTTGATGAAGCAGATTGGAATAAAATATTTGAACTTCCTTTCAAAGTTGCTCAGGAATCCAAATTTCACTGGCTCCAATTTCAAATATTACACAGAATCATTCCAACAAATTATTACCTTTTTAGATTGAAGCTGATTGACTCACCAGCCTGCACTTTTTGCTTAAGTGACTTAGAAACAATTGACCACTTGTTTGTAGAATGTTTCAAAGTAAAAGACTTATGGTGTAGGATTGAAGAATGGGTTTTGGACAAATTTGAGATGCATTGTAGTTTTGATAAAATATCAATACTTTTTGGTAAATACGAGAACAGGAATATTTGTAAATTACAAAACTTGATTATACTTACTGTAAAGCAATTTATTTTTGCAAGTAAATATAAAAGTATTCCAAAATTAAATATCGACATCCTAATAAAGAGGATTATAGAGAGAATTTTAATAGAAAAGGTGTTGTTATTACAAAGTTGCAAATATATGGAATATGAAAGGCACTGGCAAACAATCTGTGATGTACTTTGAAAAAAAAATCATTTGTTTTTATGGTAAAATGTAATTATATGCTAATTTTAAGGATTTACATTAGCTAATCATAAACATTTGAATGCATTTTTCTACCACTGCTGACCCCCCTCCCCCCCTTTTTTTTTTAAATAAAATAAATAACTTTCACGTATACAAGTAAACTTTGTACTGCTGTAAACTAACGAAATTATCAAGACATTTACCGTGTATATGTGTTTATATGCTTTGCTTATATATATATGTATAGTCTGCTTTGTGTACTTGTGAAAGTCAATAAAAAAAAAATAAATAAATAAATAAAAAAAAAAAAAATCGAAAAAGCAAGATTCTTTTGTAACACTACATCTGGAGACGGAAATTTACGACTTTTTTAGGACAACTTAAACCATAAAAAAATTAATTTGCAAAAAATCCTATCATTCAATATTTGAAAATTTACGTCGAAGTTCAAGGTCGTCATTGTATTGATTAACTGTAAAAATATCGATTGGTGAAGCTGACGTCACACATTCCTGAAATAAGCGAAATAACAAACCCACAGAACTTTTCCGTCAACAACCATGTAAAAATATTTTTTGCGTTCTGAAATTTACAAAATACCCTACCATGTACATATTATGGCCCGTTTTTATGATTTATACTACCCGTTTTTACCGTGTATGATCTTACTGAACTAAGAGATACACTATGACGTCAAAGACGCACTGGACGCGCAGAGTAGGGAAACGGCAGAGTGGATTAATCTATTCCGTAATTTGATAATATTTGCAAGAAATTTTGAATGTTTTCAGACATTTTTATACTAGATGGTGAACGCAAACAAACAGTCAAAAAAATTATACAAGTACTGTGGTTTCAATCTCGTTTTGTACATATTTTATCAGAGATTATGACGCAAATCAACTGAGTCACGTGACCATACATCCTTCATCCCCTTAAGGCTCATTATAAGAATAAACAGAAAGAAAATACAGGCAATGGATATATTGCTTACTTAAAACAAGACAGAGGTAGAATAGCCAATAATTGGATATTTATTTTAACTGGGTGCCGACAAGAAGATGTAGATCAAATCATTGGAAGTGATTATCAATACTTGATCTTACAAAAAGAAATGCATCCAGAAACTGGAAAACTTCATCATGTGAGAGGATTCATTCAAATGAAAAACAGGGTTCAAGGGAGATACATGTACAGAAAGATTCATAAATTAACCTGTTTTGAGATGTCTCACAGCACCCCAGAATTGGAAAGAACCTTTTTATAGACAAGGTGACTATGAAGAATATGGAGTTCTAAAACCTGATGTGAGAAACAAAGAATTAGTTCCAAGAGATTGTAGATTTACCTGAAATAATAATAAAAAAAAATCTTGTTTTATTGTGTTGTTGTTGTTCTATAAAAACAAGGGTGATTTAAAAAATAGATTCATTTTACATCATGAGTCTCCAGGAGATACAAGGTGATTTACTCAACTGTGAGGTAGAAGCTATTGTTCATCAATGTAATTGTTTAACTGTAAAAGCTCATGGATTGAGTCAAAGTATTGCAGAGAAATTCCCACAAGCTAATCTCGACTGTCACTCGCAGACCTCTAGGGTCTAGAAATCTAGCTGTAGAAGAAGAGGAATTCCAGGCACTATTAAGGTGTTTACCTCACAAACCCCTGTGGTCATTTGTTTACTAGCTCAATGGGATTATGGAAAAGCAAGTCACTGACCTAAAAGAATTTCCACTTATCAGGATACAGCACAAAACAGAGAGCAATGGTTTCAAACTTGTTTACAAGAAATGGGGGAAAGTTTACCTTACTAGACTTATGCTTTTCCTTACAAGATTGCATGTGGACTAGCCAAAGGAAATTGGATTCATTACAGAAATTATATTGAACAATTTGTACACACTTATGACAAACAGGTGTACATTCTTTGTCGATATATGTTTTAAGTGTATGTATGTATGTATGTATGTATGTGTTATTGTTTTGATGAAAAAATAAAAAAATTTAAAAATGTGTAATTGATGTGATTTTTTTTTTTTAAAAAGGGTTTTTTTCCTATTGATTATTATTATTATTAAAAAGTTTTAAAAAGTTAAAACATTTATAAGTTTTAAAAAATTTTAAAAAGTGACCTGGTGTTATAACTTGAGAGACACATACACAATGTTTCTTG